>NC_134809.1:39567808-39595308 GCF_046742065.1 Oratosquilla oratoria | reverse complement strand
TTTGTGGTAAGACAGATATGTGAGAAAGCTATAGGAAAGGGGAAGGATGTTTTTTGGGCTTTTATGGATCTGGAAAAGGCTTATGATAGGGTAGACAGAAAGGCACTGTGGGAGGTTATGCAGATTTATGGGATAGGAGGAAAGCTTCTAGGAGCTGTCAAGAGTTTTTATGAGAGTAGTAGAGCTTGTGTCAGGATTAGAAATGGAGAGAGTGAGTGGTTTGAGGTAAAGGTGGGACTTCGTCAAGGATGCGTTATGTCGCCCTGGCTGTTCAACTTATACATGGATGGGGTGGTGCGAGAGGTGAATGCTAGGGTAGTGGGTCAGGGATTGGAGATGGTTAAAGAAAATGGAGAAAAGTGGGAGGTGAGCCAGCTGTTGTTTGCAGACGACACTGCGCTTGTGGCAGGGTCAGAGGAGGGATTGAGGAAGCTGGTGGCAGAGTTTGGGAGAGTATGTGATAGAAGAAAGCTAAAGATAAATGTAGGTAAAAGTAAGGTGATGAGATGTACAAGGAGTGAAGGTGGCAGTAGACTGGAAGTGAACATTAAGGGAGAGCGACTGGAGGAAGTGGATAGTTTTAGATACTTGGGTGCAAGTGTAGCAGGAAAAGGTGGAGTGAAGGTGGAGGTGGAATGTAGATTGGGAGAAGCGAGTAAATGCCTTGGTGGATTAAAGAGTGTAATGAGGAATAGACATTTGGGAATGGATGCGAAGAGGAGACTGTATGAAGGAGTGATTGTGCCAACAGCACTGTATGGGGCAGAAACGTGGAACATAAGAGAAGAAGAGAGAAGGAGTTTGAATGTGTTTGAGATGAGGTGTCTGAGAAGTATGGTGGGGGTTGCTAGGCTGGATAGAGTGAGAAATGAGGAGGTGAGGAGGAGAACAGGGGTGAAAAAGGATTTGGGAGATAGGGTTGATGAAAGAATATTAGGATGGTTTGGACACATGGAAAGAATGAGTGAAGAAAGACTAGTGAAAGAGGTATGGAAGGCAGATGTGGAGGGAGTGAACATGAGGGGACGTCCTAGGATGAGGTGGATGGATGGGGTGAAGGGGGCTTTGGGGAAGAGGGGAATGTCTGTTGAGGAAGGAAGGGAGAGGACGGAAGACAGAGGTGAGTGGAGAATGGTTGTATATGGATGATGTTGTGATTGCATGAGGAGGAATGGGCAGGGGGGTGGGGTAGTATGTGTGAGTAAATTTTGACGCAGCCCGAAGGGATTTTCTCCCCGTCCTCTCCTTATATGCAAGGGGGGACGGAGAGGGGGGGTCGCCGATTAAATGAAGCGGCCTTGCTGTGGATGTGCTGTGTCTTGCGACACTGCTTCTGACCCAGGGCGCTGGGCAGGGTGCAGGGATGACCCGTCATCCAGGAGGTGCTCAGATGAGAGGGAGGGTGGGAGGGGTGTGGAGTGTATGTAGGGATGAAATGGGTGGGAGTGTTTTTATGCCTTTCCCTTTTTGGCTACCTCCCTTGTAAGGGGGAAAAAGCCTTGGTATATGTATGTATGTATGTATGTATGTATTATTACTATTATTATTATTATTATTACTATTATTATTATTATTGTTATTATTATTAATATTGTTATTGTTATTATTATTATTATTATTATTATTATTAATATTATTATAATTAAGATCAAAACAGGCTATAGGTTAGTCAGCAAGGGAACTCGTACTTACGTGAGATTGAGATAGCGTCATGCTAGCTTAGGGCCTAACCCAGGGGTTCCCAAAGTGGTCGATATTGACCCCCAGGGGTCGATGAGACCATCCAAGGAGTCGACAAATAGCCAAGGGGTCGAAAGGGGGTCAGTAGATTGCTAGGGGGTCGATATCGACTCCCAGGGGTCGATGACACCATCCAAGTGGTTGAAAGGGGTCAGTAGATTGCTATAGGGTCGAAAGGCAGTCTTTAAAATTAAATGGTTAGCATGAAAGGATCTTGTTCTCTTCCCGTACTGAAAGAGTGAGAATAATCAACCAACCAATATCTAAACTTAAAGAAAAACCATGTCAGTTCACTCTGAGTCGAAAATCCTCCCCATTCTGTGCATGTAGGGAGAATCTCACATACACACAACCACATCGTAAATGAACATCAAGATGTAATATGATAAAGAATATATAACATAAATATTTATTCTAAAACACTTAGGTTTATGTATATGTGAAAGTATGTGTATCATTATTGGAACGCCGTCGCCTTGATGAATATTGTCATTTAGATCAAAATGATGATAACACTATTGATAACTAGAACTATAATAATAACAATAATAAGAATAAGAATAGTAATAATAACAATAATAATAAGGATAACAACAACTATAATAATAATCTTATTAGCATTAATAACAATAACAACACCAATAATTATAATAAACTGACATAATTCGTGAATTAATAGTTTGGGGGTCTATAGAAAATCTTAAATTTTCCTAGGGGATTGATGAACTGAAAAGTTTGGGAACCCCTGGCCTAAAACAAATACATTAGGCACCAGCAGCTCCATTGATAAAATCAGAGAATACAAAGAGAAATTGGGAATAATCATGAAAGAAAAGGAACACTGACTTAAACGAAGAAAAGGACTCGTCAATATAAGATACTCATTAGAAAGATTCTCACTGCTGGTTTTGTGTCAAAACTCTTCACCGTCTACCTGGAAGCGTTAGAAAATGATCGAAATAAGGATCAAAAGAATCTCAAGCAGAAAGCAGTCTTGACAAAAAATATTCTTGTATATCCACAGGGAATATATACGGTATATTATTGCAGTATTTCTCAACCTTGGAAGCTTCGTGGATCTCTTGATACAGGATTAGATAGGGCATAGTCAATTTTTCTATTCATTCAGTGACACAAACGTTATAATATGTTATATGGATCATTTCCACATTCTGAGAAACGTAGCTAGGTAAGGAAAAATTAGAAAAAGAGCACATTATATAACCATGAATTATATATATATATATATATATATATATATATATATATATATATATAAATATATATATAGATATATATATATATATATATATATATACACACACATATATATATATACATATATATAGACATATACACACACACACACACACACACACACACACACACACACCACACACACACACACACATATATATATATATATATATAAAACGTACTCAAAATTATTCTGAAATTACCTCAGTGGTGACGGTGTTTGGGGGACACTTTTGTAAGGGTGATTGGCTGTAAACTACCGACTACCGATACGTGGTGATGTCACGGCAACGATGACAACTGATTGGCCGAGAGTGGTGACGTCACGGCAACGCAGACGACTGATTGGCCGAGAACGCTGACGTCACGGCAACGGAGACGATTGATTGGCCGCGAGCAAAGGGCAGGGCGCGAAGCGCTCTCTCGCGAATCAGTTCAAGCACCCATGGCGAAACCATAGCGACGAAGCCGATACCAAGAGACGAAACGGCGAAGAAGCGTAGACAGAGGCGTAGATAGAAGCACCTATGGAAATGGCTAATGGCTACCAAGGGTATAACGAAGAAGATAAGGTGTTGGCAGCTAGACTAAGGTACGAGCACAGTAAAACGTTCCCTGTGTTGTACGCTGATACCAAGGCCTTTAAGGTGAAAGCGTCTATACACGAGTTCCAAAGGAAGATGATCGCTCCTCCTGGGGGCCCCCGCGTCCCACCGCTCCTCCTGGGAGCCCCCGCGCCCCACCGCTCCTCCTGGGTGGCCCCCGCGCCCCGCCGCTCCTCCTGGGGGCTCCCGTACCCCGCCGCTCCTCCTGGGGGCCCCCGCGCCCCATCGCTCCTCCTGGGGCCCCCCGCGCCCCGCCGCTCCTCCCGGGGGCCCCCGCGCCCCGCCGCTCCTCCCGGGGGCCCCCGCGCCCCGCCGCTCCTCCCGGGGGCCCCCGCGCCCCGCCGCTCCTCCCGGGGGCCCCCGCGCCCCGCCGCTCCTCCTGGGGGCCCCAGCGCCCCGCCGCTCCTCCTGGGGGCCCCCGCACCCCGCCGCTCCTTCTGGGGGGCCCCGCACCCCGCCGATCCTCCTGGGGGCCCCCGCGCCCCGCCGCTCCTCCTGGGGCCCCCGCGCCCCGTCGCTCCTCCTGGGGCCCCCGCGCCCCGCCGCTCCTCCTGGGGGCCCCGCGCCCCGCCGCTCCTCCTGTCGGCCCCCGCGCCCCGCCGCTCCTCCTGAAGGCCCCCGCGCCCCGCCACTCCTCCTGAGAGCCCCCGCGCCCCACCGCTCCTCCTGGGGCCCCCCGCGCTCCGCCGCTCCTCCTGGGGGCCCCCGCGCCCCGCCGCTCCTCCTGGGGGCCCCCGCGCCCCGCCACTCCTCCTGGGAACCCCGCGCCCCGCCTCTCCTCCTGGGGCCCCCGCGCCCCGCCGCTCCTTCTGGGGGACCCCGCCGCTCCTCCTGGGGGCCCCCGCCACTCCTCCTGGGGCCCCCCGTCGCTCCTCCTGGGGGCTCCCGCCGCTCCTCCTGGGGGCCCCCACCGCTCCTCCTTGGGGCCCCCGCCGCCGCTCCTCCTGGGGGCCCCCGCCGCTCCTCTTGGGGGCCCCCGCCGATCCTAAACCCTGACGCTTGTCTGGGGGCCTCCGCGGCTCCTTTGGGGGCCACCGTGGCTCCTTTGGCGGCCCCAGGTTGAGAACCCCTGGCCTACACAAAATACTTATCCTTATTTTCCTCCCCTCCGTCTCAGTTTACTTAACTTCAATGTGAGCGGATTTAAAACTTCGGGATTGTCAAACACATTAAAGGGAGCGCGTATGATGGTTAAAGCGATGATGCGCTGTTGTCAGAGTGGTTGGCTTTGTTCGAAGGATTAGGCGTATGTGTGTATGTATATGTGTATGTGTGTGTATGTGTTCATATGTTTTTGGACATGTGTGTGTATGTGTGTGTATATGTGTATGTGTACATGACTGGACACGTGTGTTTTTACGTGTCCGTCTATGTGTGTACCTGTGCGTGTGTTTTACGTGTGTGTGTCTGTACATGTGTGTGTAAAAGTGTGTGTGTGTACATGTGTGTATGTGTACATGTTTGTATGTGTACATGTGTATATATATATATATATATGTGTGTGTGTGTGTATGTGAACATGTGTGTGTGTGTACATGTGTATGTATGTACATGTGTGTCTGTGAACATGTATTTGTGTGTACTTGTATGTATGTGTTCATGTGCGTGTGTGTACATGTGTGCATGTAGATGTGTGTGTATACATATGTGTGTACATGTGTGTACGCATATGTGATTGTGTGCGTACATATGTGTGTATATATATTTGTGTGTGTACATGCATAAATACATGTGTGTGTGTGTGTGTGTGTGTGTGTGTGTGTGTGTGTGTGTGTGTGTGTGTACATGTATGTGTCTGTATATGTGTGTTTGTGTACCAGTGTGTGTACATTGTGTGTACATTGTGTGTGTGTACATTTGTGTATATATGTGTATGTGTGTACATGTGTCTACATGTGTGTGCATATGTGTGTATACATTTGTGTTTGTGTATATGTTTCTTTTTGTACGTGTTTTTGTGTGCGTCTGTAAGTGTATGTTTGTGTGTGCATGTGTGAATGTGTGAATGTGTGAATGTGTGAATGTGTGTGTGTGTGTGTGTGTGTGTGTGTGTGTGTGTGTGTGTGTGTGTGTGTGTATGTATTTGTGTCTTTATATGTGTGTGTATGTGAGTATGTATGTGTGTGTCTATGTCTGTGTGTCTGTACGTGTGCGTATGTGTGCGTATGTGTGCGTGTTTGTGTGTGTGTGTGTGTGTGTGTGTGTGTGTGTGTGTGTATGTGTGTGTATCTGTGTGTGTGTTTGTCTCTATACGTTCGTGTACGTATGTATACGTATACGTGTGTATACGTTTGTGAACGTGTGTACGTGTGTGTACATGTGTGTATATGTGTATAGTTAGTATATATGTTTATACGTGTCTCTGTACGTGTGTGTGTATGTTTACGCATGTATTTGTGTTTGTGTGTTGCTGTATGTGTGTGTGTGTTTGTGTGTGTGTGTGTGTGTGTGTGTGTGTGTGTGTGTGTGTGTGTGTGTGTGTGTGTGTGTGTGTGTGTGTGTGCGCGAGCGCGCGCGTGTGTGCTTTGTGTGTGCTTTGTGTGTGTGTGTGTGTGTGTGTATTTGTGTGTGTGTGTGTGTGTGCGCGAGCGCGCGCGTGTGTGCTTTGTGTGTGCTTTGTGTGTGTGTGTGTGTGTGTGTGTCTATTTTGTGTTCGTATATTTTTGTATGCATGTGTGTTTGTGTATAAGTATATTTGTGTGTGTATGTTTCCTTGTGTATGCATGTCTGTATTTGATTGTATATGTGTGCGTACATGTATATGTATGTGTGTGCATTTTTATGTGTGTATGTGTAAATGTATGTATGTATGTGTGTGTGTGTGTATGTGTGTGTGTGTGTGTGTGTGTGTGTGTGTGTGTGTGTGTGTGTGTGTGTGTGTGTGTGTGTGTGTGTGTGTGTGTGTGTGTATGTGTGTGTGTGTGTGAGTGTGTGTATATGAGTGTGTGTGTGTGTGTTTGTGTGTGTGTATGTGTGTGTGTGTGTATGTGTGTATGTGTATTTACATAGTTGTATCGTTTAGAACAGGGGTTCCCAATGTGGTCGATATCGACCTCCAGTGGTCGATGAAACCATCTAAGAGGTTGAAAGGGGGTCAGTAGATTGCTATGGGGTCGAAAGGCAGTCTTTAAAATTAAATGGTTGGCATGAAATGATCCTGTTCTCTTCCCGTACTGAAAGAGTGAGAATAATCAACCAACCAATATCTAAACTTAAAGAAAAACCATGTCAGTTCACTCTGAGTCGAAAATCCTCCCCATTCTGAGCATGTAGGGAGAATCTCATATAGACACAACCACACCGTGAATAAACATCAAGATGACGAGCTTGTGTAATATTATTGGCTTGAATATTACTTATAGTAATATAATAAAGAATATATGATATAAATATTTATTCTAAAACACTTATGTTTATGTATATGTGAACGTATCTGTATCATTATTGGAACGCCGCGCCGTCGCCTTGATGAATGTTGTCATTTAGACCTTTTATATCTGATCAAAATGATGATAAAAAAACTATTGATAACTAGAACTATAACAATAACAATAATGAAAATAATACTAGTAATAATAACAATAATGATAAGGATAATAACAACTATAATAATATTATTAGCATTAATAAGTACAATAACAACACCAATAATAATAATAATAATAATAATAATAATAATAATAATAATAATAATAAACTGATATAATTCGTGAATTAATAGTTTAGGGGTCTATATAAAATCTTAAACTTTACTAGGGGGTCGATGAGCTGAAAAGTTTGGGAACCCCTGGCCTAACCTATAGCCTAAGATTAAACAGGTAGCCTGAACCTAAATAGCCTAGGCATAAGCATAGAATTTCTGACAATGTTAGCAATCGTAGATGGATTTGATTAGAATATTGGGGTCTTGTAAATATGAATATCCCAGAGGTTAGGTTTATTTATCTTGGAAATGATTTATATGCGTACTGTTCTCATCATCAACTAAGAGGTTAACAGTTTTTAATAACAAACATGTACTTGGGTTATCAGTGAAACCTTTGAGCAACACAAGGTAGGATCGTCTGATTGATAATGTTAAAGTTATTCGTTATCAGGTTGGAGAAATATATGATACACTTGTGGAAGTATCAGAGATAACAAATGAATCCAAGGTAAAAGCAGAAGCTGAATATTTATCAAACCAGCTAGAAGACTACAATTTTTAAGTTCCATTGACAGTCTGGCATGAAATACTTTTTAAAGTTAATTATGTAAGCAAGGAACTACAAGGTGAAACAAAGGACACTGATGAAGGCATAAAGTCATTTGAAGAATCATTATCATGGTTAATAATCTATAGAAAGGTCGGTTTTAATAATGTCCTAATAGGCGCAAATGAATTAGCTAAAACTGGTGAATTGCCATTGGAGTTTAGGGAAAAAAAAAGCAAGTAGAAGCTAATAATTTTTGCATAGGCATAAGATCAACCTTCAGATAATCCAAAAGAAGTATAAAGCTTCAGTGCTTTAGCGTAATGGTAGACAAAGCTTCAATCTTTAGTTTATACTTAAACAACTTAAAAGCCATGTTTATCTATTTGGATATTTAAATAACTTTCTAAACTTACAAAAGGCAGAAATAAGGAACCACACATCAGACCTTGAAGGAGCGTTAACTGACACCATACTAAAATAGATGGAGGGAGTAGTTACTGAAACAATTAAAGACGTGGATGGCTATCTGCTGGACGAAGAACTTGAATCTCTAAAAACTTTCTTTCCTTCAGTGTCGTTAAGCCTCAAGTTAACAATCGATTTACAGTTCCATAATGTCTCTTTTGCTCTGAGGATTTATTAATAATGCTCGTAACAAGACACTGTTTTTTTTTTTTAACAAAAACTGATCAAAACATTTACGGTCAACAGTTTTACAAGAAAGACTACTCAATTTGGCAATGGTATTCATAGAAAATGACACTAGTAAAACCACTGAATTTGAAATTATTTTGAAAGATTTTGCAGATAACAGTTTTTTTTCTTCTAAATGACGTGCATAAACAATGTCTAATTGTCTTAACCTGTATTGAAAATTAAAACTCATATTGTCTTTCAATATTTAGTATATCAAGCACTTAATGTTTATTGATTAAAACTGGCACACTACACGAAAACTAAACATAAATTTCAAACTTTTGAAGAGGATAGGCCCCGCTATTAATTTTTATAATTGGCTCCTGAAAATCTTAAAACCGGCCCTGAATAGTTCTAAAATTACTCCAAATCCATTACGAATTTATTCACAGACTTTGTACCATTGCGTTCTGTATTTTCTTTTCTTTTTTCTTTTTTTCCGGCCGGCATTTCACTGCCAAGCGCAACCTTGATAGGGACGTGTCTGTCAACCATACTTGCCACACTGGACCCATAATGATAGTGTTTAAGCTACCGCAACATGTAAGTTACCACAACAATTTAAAAGGAAGAAAGAAAGAAAAAAACACGTAACCGCACCCCACCACCTACACTACCACCACCACCATGCTAGTCAGTCGGTATCCGAAAGGAGGGCAGATAGCCTTGGGTAACGATCATTTCCAAAAAAGTTGGATCGAACAGGAAGCAATTTATCCTCAAATTTCACCTATCAACACCCAAATTAGACACCTCTGTAAATTTCAGTTGAACAATAACACAAAAACAACAGGAGTTATATCATTCATGTCAAATTAATCACGTGCAACATACACATGGATGGAAAGAGCAAAACGAAATAGAATAGGTAGTACGATTAATTCTGGGAAAGGATACTGACCTTGGCAGCTTTCTCTCCGCCTTCATACGATGGTTGGACGTCACTAGCAAAGAATGGTTGAGAAACGTTGTGAGAGGCGCCAAATGCCCATGGTTTCTTTTCCATTGAAGGTGGATTTGGTATAAACAGTCTGTCCACTGCGGTCTTTATACTGCCTATCATATTCATCTCGTTCTGTTGTCAAAAGTGAAGGGAAGGAAAGGAAATCCGGGAAAAATGACAAAGTTATTTGGGAGTTAGAAAGACCAAAGGGGGAAAAAAATTATGGGTAAAAGAGAGAGAACGTATGAGCGAGGTAAAAAAAACCCCCAGTGAGAGAGAGAGAGAGAGAGAGAGAGAGAGAGAGAGAGAGAGAGAGAGAGAGAGAGAGAGAGAGAGAGAGAGAGAGAGAGAGAGAGAGAGAGAGAGAGAGAGAGAGAGAGAGAGAGAGAGGGGGGGGGATGGAGAAAGACGGAGAGAAAGAATGAATGCAAAGACGGGAAAAGTTTGGAGAGGGGATGTAGAAATTATTACGGACAAGAGAATGGAAGGAAGAGATAAAGGGAGAGAAAAGAAATGTTGGAAGAGAGAGTAGGCATATGGATTCCCAAGGACGCGGATCACAGGGTTCGCCCGCGGCAAAGGGTGGGAGAAAGTGGAGCGTGTGTTTGGAATTCATGGAGAAAGGGTGAAGGAGAAAGGGAAAGAGGAGGAAGTGTCAAAGAAAGAGAGTGATGTGGAAACTAGATGCTTTATTGAAAAGTACTATAGCGGAGAATTGGAAAATAGATTACTAATTTGGGTAAGGAGAGATGCGAATAGGGAAGTATGATTGGAAATTGAGAGTGGATATGAATGAGTACTGTCTAAGACATGAGATAGAGAAATTAGTAAAGATAGATATCTAGGAGAGATGAAACAAGGAAAGAGATAAGGGTGGAGGAAAGGAACCAAATATTAACTCGGGCACACTTGTGTAGTGTGTACTAGACCCTTCAGCACGTTGCATTGCATTACCTCATAGTTCCGGATAATGACAAATAGTTTCAATCAACAGTAGCGTGTACTTGGGTCTGGATGGATTAAGACATTGTTTTGATCCCGATTCCACTTCTCAGTTGAATAGACTTCTTCTGGTACAAGTGGATGAGGGAAAGATAGCAAAGAGAAGATGGAAATGGACACCAAAAGACAAAAGACTCAGGAAGACCAAAGAAAATATGGAGAGATGCTGTTGGTGACACATTGGAGAAATACAACATGCCAGGACTGGAAGAATTTGAAGAAACCTGACACTACAGGACAGAGGGGAATGTAAGAGGTTGGCCCGACTGACAGAATCATCTATAACTGGGGGCCGAAGTAAGAAGTAAGTCGGAACAGATGAAGGAAGTCACCATATCAAAGACACTGACATATTAACCGATTACGAAAAAAAAAGTATATATATATATATATATATATATATATATATATATATATATATATATGTATATATATATATATATATATATATATATATATATATGTATATATATATATATATGTATATATGTATATGCAAAGTAGGCCACTTGGAAAAAAGAAACTAACGAAGCAGAGCGCTTCCGTATATTACATCTTCAGTGCAACAACACTTGTTGCACTGAAGATGTAATATACGATAGCGCTCTGCTGCGTTAGTTTCTTTTTTACAAGTGGTCTACTTTGCATAAGTAAACATACGTACCCGTGTTTTTATTAGCATACATATATATATATATATATATATATATGTATATATATATATATATATATATATATATATATATATATATATATATTTGCAGAAACCACCGGGAAATTGAAAAAACAGATACCGAACGTTTTCGTCTATTTAGACATTTTCAAAGGTACAAAAAAGCAATACAGAAAGAAACAATAAATACATAAGAAGACAAGGATACTCGGAGAGGTCCCATGTTACATTTTATCACACACAATTTTGTCAATAATAAAATTGTCCAATTTAAATAAACCCAAACTCAAGTTCATGTTATTTCCAAAATTTCTTTTTATAAAACAAGATTCAATAATATTTCTTTCTATAATATTATTACAAGAAGTAATTATTTTAGAATTTCCCCAGTCAATATTATGACCATAATCCCTTTGGTGGACAAGTAATCCACTGGACACTTGCCCCGTTCTAATACTATATTTATGTTGGCCTATTCTTTTTTCTAAACCTTTGCCTGTTTGGCCTATATAAATATAATCACAATTTTTACATGGTATATTATAAATACATCCTTCTTTACTTCTTGGGGAATTTTTAATTAACAGACTCTTAATGTCGTTATTATTTTTGAATACTTGGACATAATATCACATTTGATTTTAAGTTGGTTAGTTTCGATATTAAAAGTTTATTCACCCGAGTCCCGGTTTTAGATTTGTTAGGATTTCTAGAAAAAGAATTAAAGAAACATGACTTTACACTCCCTGCTCATACTATTATTAGTTTAATCAAATTATGTGTAATAGACTCTAAGTTTGAATTTAATGGAAACTTTTATACTCAAACATTTGGTATGGCCATGGGGAACTGTCTGTCTCCAATTCTTAGCAATTTGTATATGGAGTTTTTTGAAAGAGAGTTATTACCAAACATTCTTCCAATTAATGCAGTTTGGTACAGGTATGTTGACGACATATTATGCATTTGGCCTAATGATCAAAATTTGGATACTTTTTTGTTAGATTTAAATAATTTGGTGCATTCCATTAAATTCACAGTAGAGGTTGAAGAAAATAATATGTTACCATTTTTAGATGTAAATATTTACCGATGTGGAAGATACTTTAAATTTGACGTTTACAGGAAGCCGACCAATGTCCTCTCGTACATTCATTTTTACTCGTATCACAGTCAAAAATCCAAGCTGTCAGTTTTTTCTTCAATGTTCCTGAGAGCTTATAGAATTTGTTCCCCTGAGTTCTTGGATCAAGAAATACAATTCATCTATGACATTGGAGAAAATTTAAAATATCCAAAACATCTTATTGATAAAACAAAAACCAAAGCTAGGAAATGTTTTCTTAATACGTCGCAGGTCAAACCATTTAATTATAAAAATATGCTAACAATTCCGTACCACGAAAATTTAATCCATCTTCCTAGCATTTATGAAAAATTTGGTATCCAGATAGTATTCAAAAATAATAACAACATTAAGAGTCTGTTAATTAAAAATTCCCCAAGAAGTAAAGAAGGATGTATTTATAATATACCATGTAAAAATTGTGATTTTATTTATATAGGCCAAACAGGCAAAGGCTTAGAAAAAAGAATAGGCCAACATAAATATAGTATTAGAACGGGGCAAGTGTCCAGTGGATTATTTGTCCACCAAAGGGATTATGGTCATAATATTGACTGGGGAAATTCTAAAATAATTACTTCTTGTAATAATGTTATAGAAAGATTATTGAATCTTGTTTCATAAAAAAAAAAAATTGGAAATAACATGAACTTGAGTTTGGGTTTATTTAAATTGGACAATTTTATTATTGACAAAATTGTGTGTGATAAAATGTAACATGGGACCTCTCCGAGTATCCTTGTCTTCTTATGTATTTATTGTTTCTTTCTGTATTGCTTTTTTGTACCTTTGAAAATGTCTAAATAGACGAAAACGTTCGGTATCTGTTTTTTCAATTTCCCGGTGGTTTCTGCAAAAATATTTTATCACGTGTGTTTTGTGATTTCTTTGATATATATATATATATATATATATATATATATATATATATATATATATATATATATACATATACACATATGTACAACGCTGAATGGGGCCCAGTGATTAGAGATACATTTTAACAACCACAATGCACTTTAATTCTAAGCCATCAAAGGCCAGCATGCTCGGTTCGAGTCCTGGGTAGTACCACATTTCAATTTCAAGCATGCTGGCCTTTGATGGCTTAGAATTAAAGTGCATTGTGGTTATTAAGATATATATATATATATGTATATATATATATATATATATATATATATATATATATATATATATATATATGTGTGTGTGTGTGTGTGTGTGCACAACACTGAATGGGTCCCAGTGACTAGAGATACATTTTTATCAAGCACAATGCACCTTAATTCTAAGCCATCAGCACCGGAAGAACCGTGGAGGCACATGCAGAAATTGAAACGTGGTACGCCCGAGGACTCGAACCAACGCGGCGAGCACGTGACCAGTGCCGTATTGACCAATGCACCACCAAGAGAGATGGTGCATTGGTCTAAGTCAATACGGAAAAAAAGACAGGTATACCATTAGTTGGGTCGAACAGAAGCCGTAGTATTTGTGAGCGGGATTGGGGACAAATGCACTACAACGGCATATATGAATGGATGACAATGATGCATGTAGTGGAGAGGAATTTGAAGCAAGTAAAATATGTTTTTCACAAAGGATTACAAGGGGGGAGCATGCCGACAGGAGACCTTTTGGTTCATAACTAAGTTGGATGCGAAAAAGTATAATAATGATAAATGAATAAGTAAACAAATGAAATTATTAATAATATGAAAAATAACAAACAAAATAAATAAATAGATAGGTAAATTTAAATAATAAACAAACAGGTAAATTGTAAGTAATAGTAAATGAACAGATAAATAATAATAAACAATAACACTGGTCAACAAAGAATGTGTCCCAAGGAAAACAATAGCTGTATCTTATATATTTTTGTATGCAAACTCCAAAAATAATGTCCAATTTTTTCCACCAGCCACAATTTTTGTGTTCCACGATATGTTACGTTACGTGTGTTTCGTGGGATAAATTTCAATCAAGCGGTTGGCAACTCTGAGTTTGGTAACACCGTGTGAGATTATACTTTTGGTAGTACTGTGTTTGAAGTGGTGATGTGAGGTTGTATAGTGTACGTTTGTGTGGTAATAAGTTTGTTATATTGTACAGTAGCGTACCTGCCATTCACCTTCACAATGCGAAGAAACTATATAAACCACCCAGACAATTTTTGCTTTATTTGTGGTGTATTGACATTCAAGTCACAAAGACGGTGTTTCACGTCATTGATTAAAAAGTGCCATGGACATTATTTTGGCTGCAAAGTGGGGGACCAGGATAAAAGCTGGGTCCCCCATGCGCGTTGTGTAACCTGTGTCAGGCTTCTCACTGCATGGGTGAAAGGTTTACGCCATATGCCTTTTGCCATCCCTATGGTTTTGAAAGAACCAAAAGATCATATTTCAGGTTGCTACTTTTGCATTACAAGTATAAAAAGAATAACATCAACATCCAAGCATATTGTAAAATATCCTAATTTATCATCTGCTATGAGATCAGTACCTCACAGTCAAGACTTTCCTGTACCTGACCCTTCAAAACAAATGGAACTAAGTGATGATGCGTCAAGTGAGGAGGTCATGGAAAAAGGAACAGAAGATATGAACTTTCAGCCATTATTTTCTTCAAGTGAATCACATTGATTGAGTCAGGGAGATCTGAATGATCTTGTGCTGGATTTAAACTTGTCAAAAAAGCAATCTGAACTTTTTGCTTCTAAGTTAAAGGGCTGGAAGCTTCTCCAGCCGTAAGCGACATTGTGATTTTGAACAGTTTTTCTCACTTGAGGATGATGTCGTGTTTTGTAATTATGTATATTCTGTTATGGAGGAACTTAACCATAAATATGACAGGAATAAGTGGCGCTTGTTTATTCACTTCAAAAGTGAGCCTGAAAGATGTTTTGCTCCACAATGGAAATAAATTTCCTTCCTTTCCTCTGGCCCATGCAGCTAACTTGAAGGAATCATATAAGAGTATGAAGGTTCTATTGAAAAAAGAATTAAGTATGAAGAACATAAATGGTGTATCTATGGTGACCTAAAGGTTGTAGCAATTTTAATTGGAATGCAGCTGGGTTACACAAAGTTTTGTTGCTCTGTGAGTGGGACAGTCGGGATAAGAAAAAATTAATATGAAAAGAATGTGTGGCCGAAACGATCTCTGACCCCATGAGAGAAGGATGTTGTCAGTCCTCCTCTTATTGAATCAGAGAAAGAATTATTTGCTTCCTTTGCATATTAAGCTAGGGCTGATATATTTTTTAAAAGGTATGGGTAGAACTGGGAAGGGATTTACATATTTGAAAAATAAGTTCCCTAGAGTGACACAAAAATCAAAGAGGGCATTTTTGTTGGACCACTGATTAGGGAGCTGATGCAAGACCATATTTTTGATGAAGAGCTAAATGATAAAAAAAGAAAAAAAAAAAAAAAAAAACCCGGCATGGTTGTATTTAAGAAAATTTGGGCAGATTTTTTTTTTTTTTGAGGATCACAAAGCAAACAATTATTCTGAAATCGCAAAAGAGCTACTGACATCCTACAAGGCCTTGGGATGCAATATGATTCTAATAATCCGCTTCCTAGACCCTCACTTGGACTTTTTCCCTGCAAATCTTGGCGCCGTCAGTGACGAGCATGGTGAGAGGTTTCACTAGGACATTCTGAACATGGAAACCCGGTATCAAGGGAAGTGGAACTCTTCAATGTTTGCTGATTACTGCTGGACACAAAAAGGTATCTCCCAGAAACAAAATACACTCGAAAATCGTATATTTCTAAATTTTAAAGGTAAGTTTCACTAAAATATCAACCTCATTTATTAGTTATAATGATTTAAAATTCAATATGCTATCACAGAAAAACTATTCCTGATAGAAAAATTCTGAAAACATATTTGAAATCAGCTGAAAAAGGTCTATCAAGTTCATCTTTTGCTTGTGGAACAGGTATTTTGACAAATTTTGTTGACCAGTGTAATCAAATAAGTAATAATAAATAAAAAGACAATTAATAACAAACAAATAAACAAAATAATGTCAAATAAATGGTGGGCATTACAGCATCTTGCTTAGGTATTTATAAAAAATCTAAACGAATCTTAAAGCCTCGAACTGAACTACATTGCACTGCCTCTGCAGGAAGTTAATTCCGTTTCCTAACTACACGGTTGGCGAAGTTGTTTCTACCCACTTTCAAATTAAATCTATTTCCTGACAGTTTGAGACCGTTTTTCTTGTCAGATTCTCATTCAGTGTGAAAATTTTGTCACTTTTGATGTTGTCAATTCGACTTAGAATCTTAAAGACCTGTATCAAGTCACCTCTGAGTTTACGCTTTTTTTTTTAGGGAAAATAGATTCATGTGTTTTAGTCGATTTTTGTATGATTTATTTTTGATATTTGGAATAGTTTTTGTGGCTTGCCGTTGTACTTTTTCCAATCTGTCAATGTCTTTAATGAGACTCGGTGACCATACGGAAACAGCATATTCCAAAGGTGGACGAACTAACGATTTACATAGCTTGTTAATGAGAGATGGACTTTTGAAGTCAAAAGATCGTGCAATCAGTCCTAGAACCTCATTTGCTTTCTCAAAGGGTGAAATACGCTGCTTAGATGATTTGAGATCGTTACTGATAATTACGCCGAAATCCTTTTCACTATCTACTTTTGTTAACGAATTTCCAAATAACTTGTAATCGTATTTACTGTTATTTTTACCTATGTGCATAACCTTGCATTTACTTGTGTTAAATTTCATTAGCCACTTTTCAGACCATTGCTGTAGTTTATCTAAATCTTGAATATCTAATTGGTTTAAGTGATCATTTACCATTGCGCACAGTTTTGTATCATCATCAAACTTGGAGACAATAGACTTCAGGCACTGGAGTAGGATTAGTCAAACGAGACCAAAAAGTTGACAGGTGCATGATTGTATAATTGTATAATAATAATTGTATGAATAGATGAATAAACCAGCAAATAAATAAGTAAATAGATAAACAAGTAAATACATTAATAAACAAACAAATAGATAAATTGATAGATAAATAATCAAATAAACAAATGAATAACTAAATGAATTAGATAAATAAATAAATGAAACAAACGAATAAAATGAATATATAGATAAACAAATTAATATATAAATAAACAAATATAAACACAATTCAATCAACCTAAAATGAACAACACGTTCATATGTCAAACTACATTTTCCAGATAAGGTATTGACCAAGATCTAAGAATATAAGGTCTAACCACTTCTGACCGAATTTCGAGGGAGTTGGCGCAGCGGGCCCGTGAACGTCACCTGGCTGTTCAAAGTGGGGTTAGCGGGTCCTATAGCTGTCAGTTGAAGCTGGTCCGTCGTTCGAAAATGACGTCGCCTTCGCTCGCACTGCTCCACGCAATTAGTTATATTCTGACAAATATTATATAAAATATATATATAAATATATATATACAATATTATAGTTCCTGTCTATATATATGAATATATAATATATATGATATATAATATATATATATATATAATATATATATATATATATATATATATATATATATAATATATAAAGTATTATAGTTCCTGTCTTCCTTGGCGTTTCACAGTTTTCTTCAGTGTATCACAAAGAGAAAATGGACTCAGCCAAATGACGTCAGAAGCTGCGCAGAAGAATGTAAACGGTCTGACCTGTATATTTAGACCTTGGTATTGACTATGGTGGCAATAGTTCAGACGGAGTTTATAATGAAACGTCAGGAATATAATTTCATATATCCGTTTGGTTTTGTTAGTATTGTCAAAGTTATCCAGATGAATAGTAATCATGTTTAGCTTGTTTAATCCGGAGATTGCCCCCTAACCGAATAAAACATTTTAGTGTCACTCGAGATAAAGGTGAAATCTGTTCATGTAGGAAAAGCTTTATCACGAAAATTAGTAAAATGGCCTGGCGATATCCAGAGTAAAAGAAGCAGGTACGAAAGTGTTAATTGAAAAAGGTTATAACCCCGTCATTACCGAAGGATGCCAGGGAGTTGAATAGAATAGTCTGGCTGCAGTCAAATTTAAAAACAGTAATTTTTATAGAAGGAATTAATTGACTTAGGCTAAAACTCCCTCACAAACGACAGGATAACACGAAAATGAATACTAGTCTAGTGACAGCTAGAATGAAATAGTACGTGATATCTGGTACGGAGGGGATTATTCGAGTCAGTGTATGATAAGAGTAGGTTACGACCATCAATGGGATGTCACGAAGATGAATAAAATAGCATGGCAGTACGGAAGGGGCTAATAGAGACGGAGAGGAACCTAGGGAACATAAAGTATGAGTGAGAGGAACCTAATCCGGACTGGAATCAGCATCCGGGAGCAACCCTGGAAAAGAAAAAGAGAAAATTATATGAGTGCCTTATTTGTGCTGTTTGGTGTGTGCACGTCTTACTGCATGTATATGTGAACATATTTGTGATTCACCATGGTCTTTGGATCACGGGTTGGACTCGTGATCGACAGCTATTTCCCTTCCGGAAGAGAGCTCAGAGTTCGTATATGACCGATCTACGGGTAATGCTGTGACCTTACACGCACACACACACCCAACTCCCCGCCCACGAGAGTTGGAGTAACAACCCGCAGAGCAGCGGTACTGAAATTATTTCAGCCCTGGGCGGGATTCGATCCCGGACCTCCGTAGTGGCAGCCGGAAACTCTACCATCTACGCCACGAGGTGTGTGTGTGTGTGTGTGTATATGTGCAAACATATATACGATCACAAATATACATGTGGCGCCATTTTGCACAATTCTTGCATGTTTGCTGTCGTCTGCCCTTCCTCTCCTGAAATTCACATTTTTCCTCATTCCATAAGTCCCCTTCCTTTCCTCCCCCTCCTGTTTTTTTCTTTTCTACCTCTTTCTCATTTTCCTTCAATTTATTCTAGTTTCCCTCTTTCTTCTTCTGGTGCTCACCACTATTACCGCCGCCATCACCATCAATACGTCCACCATCATCACCACCATTATCACTAATATATCCACCACTACCAACACCACCACCATCATATCCACATCTATTACCACCACTAATACTATGTTACCACTGACAACAACAACAGCAACAACAACGCCAACACCACCACCATCATATCCACATCTATTACCACCACTAATACTATGTTACCACTGACAACAACAGCAACAACAACGCCACCATCACCATCACCATCATATCCACATCTATTACCACCACTAATACTATGTTACCACTGACGACGACGACGACGACGACAACAACAACAACAACAACAACAACAACAACAGCAACAACAACAACAACAACAACAACAACAACAACAACAACAACAACAACAACATTACCATTACCACCACCACCACCACCACCACCACCACCACCACCACCACCACCACCACCACCACCACCACCACCACCACCACCACCACCAACAACAACAACAACAACAACAACAAGCTCTTTTTCTTCTTCCTGATTATCTTTTTGTTCTTGTCTCTCTTCTATTTCCTTTTCCTATTCATTTTCATTTTCTTTTCCATCTTTCTCTTCCTCTTCCTTTCCCTCTTTCTCTTCCTCCTCCTCTATCCCTTCCTCTCCCTCTTCTTCATCTTCTTCATCTTTTTGATACCCTTTGGCTTTCCTTCACTCATTTTCAGTCCTCCCTTCTCTTCCATCCTCTTCACTTTTTCATTTCCAGTCAGGAACAACATAATCCCCACTCTTTTACTTTCATTACCATTGTCCACAACCTTTCTCCTGTCCCTCCCAGTCTCCACAAATTTTCTACGTCACTGCGTATACTTGTACGTTCCACAACCTACCTAGAACTTACCGATTCCTCTGAAATTTTCCACTCTTTTCCTTCTTTCCCTTCACTCCATTCCCTTCGAGCTAAATGCCCTTCTCTATCTCCTTTCGCTCTCCAACTACCAACGGCTTTAGGGTTCCCTAAGATTCTCTACCTTGGTGGGGACTGTACACAGTATGACAGGCGGGAGATAGAGAGTTGATCAATTGAATGAGAAGAAAAAGGCAAGAAAACAAACAAACAAACAAACAAACAAACAAACAAAACAGGATAATCTGAGAGAAGTGTGGGAGGTAGTGAGGGATAGAGGGGAAGTAGGAGTTTAATACTGGACATGTTTTAAGGAAGAAGTGACAAAATGTGAGAAGATGATACTTGGGACGAGGAGGATGGAAGGGAACAGAAGAGTAGTAAATGGTGGGGTGCGGAGGTGAAGGTGGGATTAGAAGAGAAATTTTTAGATGCTTTGAAAGGAAGTGAAGAGAGTGAGGTGGGGATGAGTCAGGTAGAGAGGAAAATATAAAAGATGCAAATGTACAGTTGTTGTTGGAATTGTAGGCTATAAGGAGAAGATGGGTACAGTATTTTAGAGAGTTGTTGAATGCAGAGGCGGTTAGGGACGGGTTTATTGCGGCAGTGGGAGCAGCCAGGAAAATGACTGTGCTGAGAGGAGAAAATTACAGGGCTACAGGAAATGATGAAGCACAAAGAGAACTGAAAATCATGAAAGTTGATGAAGCACCTGGGCTGGATAGGTATCAATCTGAGTGTCTGGTAAAAGGAGGAAAGTTATAGCGGATTGGCTAGTGAGGTTATTTAATGCTTGCCTATAGGAGGGGTGCGTAACGGAGGAATGCTTGTATAGTTCCGGTTTACAAAGGAAAAGGAAACAAATGTGATTGTAATTGGAAAAGCATATGGGGGAGTATTAGGAGAGGAACAGAAGGTGAGGAATAGTGTGGGTATAAGAAAGGTGGAGGTAAGGCACATATGCGAGAATGTTCTGGTAAAAGTTCAATCAATCAATCAGTCAATCAGTCAACCAATCAAGCAATTAGCCATTTCGAGTCCCCTTCTGAACAAATGGCTCTTTCACACCATTCCATGGCTCGTTCGACTGCGCCCAGCTCTGCCACATCACTCCTACAAACTTCTCTATCTCATTTCTACACATGTCTGGTCTCCTTCTTACACATTTCCCATCTCTTGGAGTCCACTCAGTGCCACATTTACTCCATCGATCATCATTCGTTCGCACTAACTTAATTGCCCAATTCTAATAATTTCTTTTCATGCCTCCACAATATTTTTCACTCAAAACTGCTTTCTTACTCAGCCTGCCCTCCATCTTTCAGCGTTATTCCCATCATTAATCTTTCCATTCTCCTCTGTCCACTCCTTAGCTTTGTCTCCATCAACTTCATCAGTTTCCAAGTCTAACATCCGTATAAAATGGCTGGCATCGATTGCAAAGTTTGCGTTTCATACATAAAGGTAGAGAGCCTTTCATAATCTTATGTTTACAAGACATTTCCCAACCAATTGTAATAGACCTTTATATTTCATTATTATAACCTTTATTTACTTTCACTATTTAGCCTAAGTAATTATACTCTTTAACTTCTTCAAGACTCTCACAATTGAATATTTACTTTGGTTTTACTCTTATTCATCTTTAAACACGTATATTATAGAAAACGAATTCTTTAAGGCGTGACCTTGCTACATTACCCCCCCCCCCCTCCCCTAGTGAGGAGGGATGAGGAACGATTTTTAGTCTCGAGGCGCGACGAGCTGTCAGCAGGATCGGAAGTCACCGACATGGTAGATGTGAGGCCTGGTGTGAGCGTGTAGGCGTCCGTGGACGGCAGGCGCTTCGGCTGGCAATTCGGAAGCGGCGGTTAGCGGCTAGCGTCTGTCCGGTAGGACAGGTGGTATGGCAGTGGGAGCGACCGGCAATGGTCCGTGGACGAAGACGCGGTGGGCCACCCACCGTGCAGTGGTCTGTGACAGGCGGTGGCGGTGCGAGAGGCGGCTGCGACGTCGGCAGCATCGGCTCTGGGCGACGTTGGCGGTTGAAGACAACGGCAGCGACAGCTCCGGGCGGCGCGGCAGTTGGTTAGCGGCTGGAGGGAGGCAGCGTTGTCGGCAGGTCGAGGCGACGGCTGGTGGCGACGGGGGCCAGCAGGCAGTGTGTGCAGGCGACTTCGACAGCTCGTATGTACTGATCACACTGATTTACGGCAGCGAATCTTGAACCCTCTATGTCCACCAAAAACGCAGATTCAAATATTTCAGAAATATCTTAGGCATCACTTTGGAAGACCACGACTCCAACACAACTGTCCTGGCAGATGCGAACATCGCAAGCATGTTCACCTAACTCACCCAACGGCGCCTTCACTAGCTGGGCCATGTTAGTCAAATGGACGATGGGTGAATTCCCAAAGACATGATGCATAGGGGGCTTGCCATAGGATAAAAACCTGCTGGTAGGCCTCATTTGCTCTACAAAGATACCTGCAATCGCGACATGAAGACAGGCAGCATTTACTAATCCAATTAGGAGACCGCTGCTGCAGACTGCAGCAGTTGGAGACAGACTCTCAAAGCTGCCATTCAGAGGAGCGAACAGAAGAGGGATGAGCGTAGCAAAGTCACGCCTTAAAGAAATCGTTTTCTGTAGAATACACGCACCATTAGTAAATTTCTGTATTAATAATTGTCATCCCGCTGGAACTTGCATTATGGAAATATATCTTTATTAATACTTTTATGTCCCACATATTGATATCTATAAATATTAGTAGTAATATTCTGTATGGTTACAATAGTATTACGTAAACCAAATTATTCTCGGTGCTCCTAAATGTGCATTATGTCCTTCTTGCATAAAGAATTATGTCTCGCTGAAAAGACAGCGGCTTATGTCACCTATACTCGCATTATTTTACCAATAAACAAGTTCTGAGAGAATTAGAGTTTACTTAGTTCCATCCTTAACACTACAGGAACAATGGGCAGAAAGGAGAACACAGACAGCAGAGTGCAGATTCAACACCTATAGAGCCAGGCACATACTTCAAATGCAGTAACTGCAAATGAACCTGCCTCTCCAGAATTGGAATATACAGCCACAGCTGGCGTTGCAATTAAATTTATTATCATTATCATCATCATCATCACTATTATTATATTATCAATACCATTCTGGGGTATTGGCTGTATGTTATTGTGCGTTTAAAAGCTGCTCAGTAGCATACAGTTGATATTTTAGGGTTTATATGGGGCACCCCTACGGACCAGAGCCACACATCACTTTGTCTGTGATAGAGGAAATCTCTATTCATAGAAAAATTATGATACTTTGTTATACTGTGACTGTCCATCCAAAATGCTGCCCACCCACTCTTAATACTGTCCTGTAAAACTCTTTCCTTTTTCACCGAACCTTGTGGCGAGGGAGAAGAATACTGCCACCGAGTGTTTGCACTTGGGTCATAAAAGGCGATAAAAAACGGGACAGGGATAGGACTAGGCACCCTACTCTTTGTAGCCTCAAAGGGGACATTACTAAAAAACGCAAAGGCATTTGAGGGTCCGGGAGAAGTTTTTCAGCCAGAACCCTAAGGTTTGGGTCTTTTAATGTGCGTGGATGTGGTACAGACGAGAGTAAAAGAGAAGAGATGGGCAGTATGTTTTGAGAAAAAAGATGGGTGTGTTGGCATTGAGTGAAACTAAGTTGAAAGGTAGGGGCGAGTTTGTATTTGGGAGTGTAGTTGGTAGGGTGTCAGGAGTGGAGAGGACGAGGGAGAGAAGGGGTGGCTATACTAGTAAGTGAAGAGATAGGTAAACGTGTGGCGGAGTGGGGGAAGGTTTCTTCAAGGTTAATATGAATGAAAGGGAAACTGGGAAGGGAGATGTGGGTTTTTGTAAGTGCATATGGGCCTGATAGTGAGAAGAGTGTAGATGAAAGGGAGGCTTTTTGGATAGATTTAAATGAGTGCATAGAGGGTTTAGGGAGAAATATCAATGTAGTGATATTGAGATATCTTAATGCTAGCGTAGGAAATGAACCAATAGGTGGAGTGGTTGAGAACTGTGGAGTTCCAGGAAAAAATTATACCGGAGAGTTGATGGTAGATATGTATCTAGAGAGAATCAATGATAGCGAAAACAGTGTTTAGGAAGAAACTCAAGCATAAGTACACATGAGAGAGGGTGGTGGATGGAAGGGTGGTAGATAGGGCTTTGATAGATTATATAGTGTAACCAGGAGAAGAGTAAGAAGAATTTTGGATGTACAAGTTCTAAGGGGAGAGGGGGGGGGATCAGATAATTTTTTTTTGTGAAAGATAAATTGAGAATGGAGGATAGATATAGAAAGAGGAAAGGGACAGAAAGTAGGTAGTTGCTTAGATTAAATTGATTAAATGAAAAAGAAGAGGAAGAGTAAAAGAAGAAGTTGAGAGAGGAGTGGGAGGGAATGAAGGATAGAGTAGAACTAGGAGTGAAGGAGGAATGGGGGATGTTTCAAGGAGGGAGTCACAAGGTGTGCAAAGTTGGTGTGTGAAACAAGGAGGATAGGAGGAAATAGAAGGAAGGGTAGTAAGTGGTGAGATGATAAAGCAAAAAAGGTTGCAGAAGAGAAGAAGCGAGCATTCACAGATTGGTTATGGAATAAGACGAGAGAATCACATGAGAGATACAAAGAAAAGAGAAGATAAGTAAATCATAAGATAAAGGGGGCAAAGAAAAGAGCAGATGGGTGTGAAATGGGGTAAGAGTAGGACAGAAAATATTGAAAGCAATAAATAGAGGAGGAGGAGGAGGAGAAAGAGGAGTCGAATCAAGTAGAGAGAAAAAATAAGGCAAAAGGTGCAGATGGGAAGAAGAAAATGGAAGAGAAGGCAGTAAGAGGAGGATGTGCAAAGTATTTTAGGAGTTACTAAATGTGAAGGAGGAGAGGGAGAGAAAGGTAGTAGCAGTGGGACGCGCTAAGAAAATTACAACGAAGAATGAGGAAAATGTAGAAGAAATAAGGAAATATAAGTTGAAAGCAGTTATTAAAATGATGAGAGCAGGGAAGGCATCTGGGATGAATTGGTGTCATGCGAAGTGTCTAAAAAAGGGAGGTACAGTGATAGTGGACTGGCTGGTGAGGTTGTTTAATGTTTGTATGAAAGAAGGTAGAGTACCGGAGGACTGGAAGAATTCCTATATAGTTCCACTTTATAAGGGAAAAGGGAACAAGTGTAAGTTTAGTAGTTTTAGAGGGATCAGTTTGTTGAGTGTAGTTGGGAAAGCTTATGGGAGGGTTTTGAACGAGAAGATTAGGAGAGGAACAGCGGAGTAATTGGTGAGGAACAGTGTGGGTTTAGGACAGGTAGGGGCTGTGTGAATCATGTTTTTGTGGTAAGGCAGAAGTATAAAAAAGCTTTAGGAAAAGGTAAGAATGTTTTTTAGGGCTTTTATGTATTTGGAAAAAAGCTTATGACAGGGTAGACAGGAAGGCACTGTGGGAGGTATTACAGATATATGGGATACGAGAAAGCTGTTAAGAGCAGTCAAGAGTATTTACTAGAATACTAGAGCCTGTGTTAGAATTAGAAATGGAGAGAGTGTTTTGAAGTAAAGGTGGGACTTCACCAGGGATTTATTATGTCGCCGTGGCTATTCACTTTACACATGAATGGGGTGGTGTGAGATATAAACGCAAGGGTAAGGTGCCGGGGATTAGTGATGGTTATAGAAAATGAGGGAAATGGGAGATAAGCCAGTTGTTGTTTGCTGACGACACTGCGCTTGTAGTAAAGGCATAGCTTAGTTAGCGTACCTGTCTATAAATTCCTTTACAGAAAGGTAAGCCAGTAGATTTTGCTTCCCCAGACATATCAAGACGACGTATTCCATGGCTATTCTTGAACCTGTGAAGCCATCCATCTGAGAAATGGCACGATTCTCCAATTGGCATCTTTTAGCAAAATCTTTGGCTTTTCTTGCAGTATTGGGCCTGATATAGCTGTTCCTTCAGACTTTTTAAGATAAAACCACTGGTACAACACTTTGTCCAGCATTTATACACGTTTATGTTGTAGAATACGACGATTTTCTGCAGCTTTAGGCGTGTTATTCAATTTCAGAAATTCTCTTAACTTCTTGGATTGGGCCTTGATATCGTAAATAGTAGACGACCCAATGCCGTATTCTGCCATTAGTATTTTTCTATTTTCGACTTTCTCCAATCTTCTGCATATGTCCACCTTTTACTTAAATGAAGACACCACACGTTTCACTCTCTCAACCTTGGGCATGATGAAATAGAGTTGGCTAACACGTAACGGGAGAGGTGAATGGGACTGAGAAGCCCTGGTGGCGGCGGGAGCAACTACAACCACGCACAGGAATTTTAAACACACGCGGGAAATCTAATTTTTTTTTTTACATACGTCTATCTTTATCACAATTTTTAGATTTTCGTAAAAAATATGCCTGTTATTTAAAGTGCCATATACTAGAAGACCGGATACAAGGGCTTTTATTGTAAATGTACAGTACACACACACACACACACACACACACACACACACACACACACACACACACACACACACACACACACACACACACACACACACACACACACACACACACACACACACACACACACACACACACACACACACACACACACACACACACACACACACACACACACACATATATATATATATATATATATATATATGTATATATATATATTGGAAAACTGTAAACACCAGACTCAATTGAAGGGTTTAATTTGCCCGACGTTTTGATTCCCATCCAGGAATCGTCTTCAGGGGGTATTATGGTTACAAGATTGTGAACTCCTTATAAATCGTCAAAGTGGTAAACCTGGGAAATGTTCACACTCTCAATCACATGTACAAAGCATACCTCTTTACAATATTAAATACACTACAATTGAAATTAAATATTGGTATCATATAAAATAAAATAAAATATAAATAAAAAATTATATGGCTGTGAACATAAAACAAGTGTAACAAAACATCAATACGTAACACTACCGTAAAATCATCAGAACATAGGACAAAGATACAAATGGAGGTGGACCAAATGTCCGAAATGAAGTGTCAAGAACAAACGACTAAATTACTATCAGACAAAAAATAAGAACCAAACAAAATACAGTACAATTGAAATGAAATATTGATACAAAAATACAAATAGAAATAAAACAAGTTGCATGGCTATGAACATAAAACAAGTGTAGCAAAAAATCCTCAAACGTAACACTAACGTAAAAACATCATAACATAGGACAGAGACGCAAATGGAGGTGGACCAAATGCCCGCAATGAAGTGTCAAGAACAAACGACTGAATT
>NC_134809.1:39547808-39550308 GCF_046742065.1 Oratosquilla oratoria | reverse complement strand
CCATGTTGTTATAAGATAGTGAACTGCCAACGTGACTCAAACTCCTGAATTTTTCCTTGAGGTTTACTCCTGAAACCTTTCCCATAAATGGTTGTGGCCGAAAGGCAGCGGACCATGTACCAGGTAGTAATGGGTTGCACGGTACCATTAGCAGGATTATCTTTAGCCTGACCTGTCCATAACACTATGGGCGATGGTAATCCTTCGAAGGACTTTCATACAAGGTCCGTCACTGTTATTCACTAACCTGCTAAGGTATGTGAAGCTTTCCAAGACTCAATGTCTTCTTCGCATGAATGGAGAGACTGAAATGTGTCATCCAATAAGTTCCTAAGCGCTTGGACCTCGGTCTTGCTCCAAAAGACCAGGAATCCAAGGAGATTTGCCTCCCTGTACAGTAACTCAAGGGCTGCAAATAGGACATCCAATATCACCGCATGTAGGATAGTATCATGAGCAAAGACAAGGCCGGTGACCTTAGTATTGCCAATAGATGCTTCCCAACGATATTGATTGGCAACTCCGTTCAATACCCAATCTATGCAGGTGTTAAAAATTGTTGGGGCAAGATCACGCACCTGCCTCACTTCTGAATTAACAAGAAAGAAACTGGACACGCCTCCTCCAGCAATCAAGGGGAAACTGTCAGCCTGGAGGGTTAACCATGAGCAACTGCTCAAAGTACTCGGCGAAGGGGCTACACCCCTGCATGTCTGGTACTAGCTGCCCGTCAGCCGTTCGGAATGTACTTCTCTGGGTGACAGATTTGGAGCGGTGTTTCTTTAGGGCGCAGTAAGCAGGCCTGAGATATTTTGCATTAAAATGGCCCTTGGCATCCTCAGCGATTCCATTGACGTTCATCTCCTTATCCATTCGCACGAGAGCCCTAGTTCGCCGTTTATGAGTCTTGTATTAGTCCAGAAGAATTTTGCTTGCTACTTCTATAAGAAATGAGGAATTAGAAATGCTAAATTCAGGGGACACAACACAGTTAAACGGGTACTTTTACAGCAATTGATATTTCCCTTAGGTTTTCTGATGCCCTTTTGGATTTTTATTGGCGGGTTTTGCCATATTTATATGGCAGCGATCACTTTCCAATAATATTGGAATCAGCAAGGTCAGAACCAAAATCTCGAAATCCTCGATGGCGTCCAGACAAGGCTGATTGGCAGCTATTCAAGAAACTCACATCACCTAATTATTCGCTGGCCAACTCTAATAGATCGAAAGAGGCTGCAATATATTTCACAGATAAACTAAATTCTGCAGTACTCCAATCCCTCCCAAGGACATTTGGCCGTTTTCCCATACGTCCGGTCCATCGGTGGAAGAACGATTGCACTACTGCAGTGCGAGCGAAACCTGCTGCTATCTCTCATCCATGCATGGATGCCTTCTAACATGGACGGGCTCAGGTCTGTCAAATCCCCAAAAATGCACAACGAACCTTTCGTCTCGTCAATTACAGCCCAGACCCCCCCTACGCAAGTGTGGAAGAGAGTTCGCAAGATCTCGAGGAAATTTTCACCTCCTACCCTCCTGTATTGCCTCATGTTGGTGAGACGGTTAATGCCAAAGAGGTTGACAATATATTTGCAGATCATTTTGCTAGTGTTTCCAAGAGAAAAATCTTAACTCGCCAATGACACACCATCGACACCATTTGGAATCATCTGGAGTTAACTTTGGCTCCACTAAGGGTAAATCTTATGATGTCCTCTTTTCCATCTCGGAACTAAAGATGGCTTCATCACAATGCAACGATTCGTCACCGGGCCCTGATGACATCCCATGTGTCTTTCTAAGTCACATGTCATATAAGGTCCATCGCTTTTTACTAGGCCTCTTCAACTTTATTTGGAACGCCTGTGGCTTTCCTTATTCTTGTGGTATTGCCGTAATCATCCTAACCACAAAACATGGAAAAAACCATCAATTACATTTGCATATTGTTGGAAATATGGTAAAATCTGTCCCCTCACTTAGAGGCAATGACCTGTAGCGGTTCAATGTTGTTTTCGAAAAATGCGGTGCACAACTCTTCTGTCTCTAGAATTTTTTATTTGCAAAACATTTGCAAATAAGCAAATCTACTTTTTATTAGAAAAAAAGCACACGACACAGGCTGGCGTCACACTCGCGGTAGTTGGAATCCCTATTGAGGTAATTCATTTATAATGCAGAATTACAATCCAATTTGTTCAATGTGTGAAAGAGCATACTGAGTATTACACCTACAGTAACTATAATGTAAAATTAAACTGTATTATTACAATTACAAAGGATTATAAAGGATTACAAAGGCGAAGCATACCGACAGGAGACCCTTTGGCCCATAGCTAGGTCGGATGCGAAAAAAATATAATAATGATGAAAAGATAAATAAAAATATAATAATATAAGTAATAATAACTAAATAAATGCAATGGTATAGTTAGATAATAAACAAACAGGTAAATAGTAGATAATAATAAGTTGACAGGTAACTAATATGAAC
>NC_134809.1:39540308-39542808 GCF_046742065.1 Oratosquilla oratoria | reverse complement strand
CACCTAAATGCATTTTGGTACCAATCTGAAGACTCACCATTCTACACCCCGTAGCGTGTATGAGCAGCCATTCACCGGTTACATGACTGGAATCGTCAACACAGAGCAGTGATTTCCAACTACAAGAGACTTCAATTAACAAACTTCAATCAAGCCACAGAGGTTCAAGCAAGCCCAGCGTATCGACATCAAGACTTCAAACAAATTATTTCATTCAGCACCTCGCCCTCACCTCCACCCACTCAAACCCCCACCTCCACTCTAGGCGAGCGGCAGGTCCCGACCCAGCGCGCTAAAGTCAGCAGTTCCCAGCGAGAGACGCAACTATATCCCAGCCCTACAACCAACCGCCTCCTCCGAAACGACAATCAGACTTCTAGAAACATCTGCCAATCACCACAGGTGTGACCTGCAGTTGTAGCCATCTTAGAATCGGTGGTGAAATCGAAAGGCATTCGATTTCAACCCACATCTTCAATCAAGCCCCCGGAATCGAGGCAAGACTTCACTCATCCCTCGCACCTACCAACGAAGCGACGCATCTATACACCGCCCCTCCACCAACCAAGGCGACAATCTGACAAGCAACGCAAATTGCAAGCTCAGCAAACAATCCACTCGGTAAGTAATGCTACTGACCTCTCTACTTCTAGGACAAAGCCAGGCGACTCCAACAAGCCGCGAGGGACCCTGTGCACTGACTTGAAGATCGACCCGGTACCACACAACTTCAATCAAGACGCATAGGACCCCCAGGCTGATAAGATTTGTCTACAGGCATCTCCACATACCCCATCCCCAACAAACGTCACCAGTCACCGTAAGTACCATATAACGTACATCCACTAATCCCCTTTAATCTTTCTAGCTCATCTCATACGAAGCCAGACGAGAATCTGCCATCCACCCCCTTCCACCCCCCTTGATATCCAACGAGGACCAGGGACATCGCATCAGTTGAGTGAGGGCAGGAGGCAATAGGCCCTACTACTCGCGTTGGTTGAGCTCCCCCCTGTTAAACACCACCTCAAAACTGCAACCAATCCCTCCACCGCGAACCACAGGTACAACCACCAACCCTCCCTCAACCACCCAATCCGCCGCCAACCTCCACCCGAGACATCAGCTGACCGAAGTCAGCAAATTCTGACACCCAGCCACCACTAACTCCTTGCAAGTTCCGCCAGTCACCGTCTGGCAGTGATCCAAGGACTATACATTTCATCAATATACACGTACAAAGTTACAAACCTGTAAGTGCATACACATTAAACAGACTCCACATACTAAGATGTAAAGTAATTCCCAACCAATTATTTAAAGCAAAAGCATTCAACAGAATCGTTAAGACGTTAAGTAATTATTACACAACAAATTCTCCAATCCACATAGATCTACCAAAATATATGTACATGTCAGTCGACAGCTAATACAAATAAACAAATACAAACAAACAACTTAAATACTACAAACAATAGAGATAGCTCTATACATAATACCAAACATCACATAAACATATCAAATCTCAGTTATATAGGGATCAATAATTACATACCAAACACCTCCCAGTGCCTTTTTGACACAATATAATTACGAGATATCTCTTCAAACTCACTCTATATAATATCAAAGACGATGCACCTCTTAAATACAATCTACAATATCACTCCTGCCATCATGTACTAAAATGATTAACCCATATATAACAACTTAACATCACATTAACCTTAAACTAAATCAGACTAACTCACACCCAACAAAATGTTCATCATATTCTACACACGTCCCCAACTACAGTCACCCCCCCCCCAGGAAAGCTGTCACCCAAAGCCAAAACACAATAGAATAAGACAACCAAGAAAACACAACGACAAATCCCCCAATGAGCAAAACCGACACATACAACCATGCAACTTCAATAATCATTCCACCCAAGGGACGCAAGACGTCGTGCGTTTCAATAGGTTACAAGGAACTCACGATCACTTACTAAAAACCCATTCTATAAAAAAATCTTCTCTACTTCTTTCTGACCATGACGACCCAGGAATAATACACAATTATATCAAACTCAAAACTATACTAATTCCATCAATTGCCAGCATAATATAACCAGCTCCAATACATTAGTCTAAACTCATAATACAAAATATTCTCATCTTACCAACTCAACTCTGAAACGATATACCACAGACAAACCCAACTAAGATACAAAAACATATCACATAAAATTCACGAATGACACATCCTCAAGATAAAAATAACAAAAGTTTTCATTCAAAAACAACCAATTATATCATTATTCCATACCATCATCAAAACCCATACACAAAATGTAAAATACCTCGATCTCAAACTTATATTATTTTTAAACTCAAAAGTCAACTTCATTGAACAAAGAACAAAACCCACAGATTTCCGTAATCAATAGGAACAGCAGCATTTGCCTGCTCCCATTTTGGTAGATGGCCTCTTTCGTCGACATGGCCATCAACCAAAA
>NC_134809.1:39517808-39527808 GCF_046742065.1 Oratosquilla oratoria | reverse complement strand
TATATAACAATAACCCATATCTAAAATCCACCCAAAACATACACCCCACTATCTTTCACAATAAACTACCACCATAATTTAATTTAACCTCCTTTCCACCCTCCTTACAATAATTATATAAAACTAATAATAAAATCCCACATATTATAACGATAAAAACATTATTACCATCTTTATAATCAATTACAAAAATACACAAACACATATATATAAACTTATATATATTATATATCTATAAACTATTACAATCATATATTCAAATCCTAAAAAAAATTCCACTACATCCAACCCTAACACATTAATCACCCCCACATAAAAAACTAACCTAGTTACTACCCCCCACAACCCATAACCACCACACTAATTACACTAATAACATATATAATATTTTTTTATAACATATTTATAAATATATATTTATATTTATATTCTATAAATATTATTATATTATATATCTTTTATATTCTTTTTATAATTTAATCTTTTTCCTACTATAAATAATAAAATATATATATATATAAATATATATTACATATATATATTTCATTATTATATATAAATATATCACAATTACATTACAAAACAAAATCCCCCTCCCCCATTCTTCAACTTTTCCCTAACCAAAAAACAAACACCCAAACACACTACTAACTCTAAACACAACCCAAACTCCATTCTATATCCAAAAAACAATATTAAACAAAAACTTACACCACACCCCATAAACAAAAATACAAAAATATAACATAAACAAACAACCAACTCAATTACTCCTCAACACTCAAAATAAATAAACCCACCCAATCTCATATTAAATAAAACAAAATACAAAATACAATAAACAACCATACAAATACCACTCAACAAAAACATCAAACAAAACAAACAAAAAAACCCCAAAATCTCAACAACAATATAAAATCTAAATACAAAATTCAACCACCATACAAAAAAAAAAAACAAACCAAAAAACCCCCAAACAACCACCAAACACAAAAAAATACCAAACAAAAACACTTACCAAAAATCAAAAAAAAAACAAAACAAAAACCAACACAAAACACAACCAAAAAAAAAAAACACAACCAAAAAAAAAAAACAAACAAACAAATACAAACAAAAAACAAACAAAACACAAACACAAAAACCCCAAAAACAAAAAAAAAAAAACAACAACAAAAACAAAAACAACAAAACAAACCCAAAAAAACAAACACCAAAAAACAAAAAAAAAACCAACAATAAACAAACAACAAACAAACAAAAACAACAAAAAAACCCACAACAACCCCCCCAAAAAACAAACAAAACAACCACAACCCACAAACACACAACACAAAAAAACAAACAAACAACACAAAAAACACCCCAACACAAAAAACAACAAAAACCACAACAAAAACCATACACCCCACCCCATCACCACAAAACAAAAACCACAAAAACCTTCCACACAAAAAACACAAAAAAACACAAAAAAAAACAAACAACAAACACAAACCCCCCAACAAAAAACAAAAACAAAACAAAAAACCCCAAAACCCTTCATTAAAATAAAAACAATACACCCCCCCAAATAATCTTAAAAAAAACAAAACAAAAAATATAAACAACCATACCACCCTAAAAAAAAAAACAAACATCACTATAAAAACAATCAAAAATATTTACACAAAAAAAAACCACAAATATATAACAAAAACAATATTAAAAAACCCACCCCAACCCTAAAATACCCACAACCAACCCCCAAACCAAATACCCCCCCACCACCAACCCCCACAAAAAAAACCCACAACCCACAACACCACTACCCACAACACCATCCACCCCCTACCCACCCTACCACCATACAACCCCCCCCACAACAAAACAACAAACACCCCAAAACCACCACCCCACATACACCCCCAAAACCCCACCCCAACACCAAACCACACACCAACCCCCAAAACCCCCACACAAAAAAACCCAACAACCACCCCACCCCCACCCCCACCAACAACACACCAAACCCCCAAACAAACCAACCACACCAAAACAAACACCCACAAACCAACCACCCACCCCCCCACCCCCAAACCCCCCCCACAAACCAAACCCCCCCCCCCCCCCCCCCCACACACACCCCACACACCCACCCAATAACCCCCAAAAAACAAACACAAAACACCCCCCAACCACAACCCCCCCCCCCAACAACACCCCCAACACCCCCCCCAAAACCCCAAACCATACACAACCCCCCACAACACACAAAAAACCACACCCCACAACCCCAACACAAACACAACACAAACCCACCCCACCCACCCCCCCCACACCAACAACCACACCCAACCCATACAACAACCCCCACCACCCAACACCACACCAACCCACACCACACACACCACACAACCCACCCCAAAACCCCCACCCCCCCCCCCCCCCCCCCCCCCCCCCCCCCCCCCCCCCCCCCCCACACAAAAACACACCCAACACCCCCCCAAAACCACTTACACCAACCAAACACATAAACACAAAAAAAAAAAAAATACAAAAATAAAACCCACCACACAATATAAAACACACAAAAAAACAAACACAAAAACCACACACCCCCCCAACCACCCAACCCCACCCCCCCACCCCCCCCACACCCCCACCCCCACCCACCCCCCCCCCCCCCCCACCCCCCCCCCCCCCCCAACAAAAAAACATCCATACAAACAACCCCACCAAATATCACAACCCCACAAATCAACACAACAAAACATCTAACATACTAAAAACCACACTACCAAAAACTACCAACCCACCCCCCCCCCCCCCCCCACCAAAACCCCAACACAATCAAACCACTTATCCCCCCCATCCACCACAACCACCCACACCCCACAAACCCAACCCCATCACCCCCCAAACCCCCAACCCCCCCCCCCCACCACCCCAAACCCACCCCCCACCACCCACCACCCCCACACACACCCCACCCCCCCCCCCCCCCCCCCCTCCCAAAACCCCCCCCCCACAACCCCCCCCCCACTCCACTTTACTATCTATACCACATAAAAATAACCAACAAATCACCCTCCAACAAACAAAAAAAACACAAACAAACCCAAAAAACAAAAATTACCCCCCCCTAAAAAACAACAAAAATAACCAAACACAACCAAAAAACACACAAACACCACAAACAAAAACAACAACCAAACCACCCAAACCAAACCCCCCCCCCCCCACCCCCCCCCCCCCCCCCCCCCACCCCACCCACCCCCCCCACCCCCCCAAAACACACAAAACCCCAACACCACAAAAAAACACCAACACAAGACACACTACCCCAACATAACCCCTACCCCTCAACCCACAACAAACAAACATACAACCAAAAACACCCCCCACCAACCCCACCCCCACACAAAATGACCACCAAGAAAACAAAAACAAAACCAACAACCACCAAAACACCACACACTAAACACCCAAAAAACCCCCAACACCCCCACTCAACAACCTACAACCAACACCCACACAACACCAATACAAAACCCCCCACCATAAAAACCCTCAACCAAACCAAACAACCCACACACAACCAAACCAAATCCCCACCCCCACTCAAACCAACACAACACCCCCCACAACAAAACTAAACAAACCAATTAACACATAAATACAACAACCCACATAACAATTTCAAACATATTAAAACTACCACAAAATCAACAAAACAATCCCACCTCAAACCAACCCTAAATACACCCCAAAAAACCCCACAAACCCCCAATAAAACACCCCCCCCAACTATAACCCCATACACCCACCCCAACACACCCTCCACACAACCAAAATAAATATCAAAAAATATACCACCAACCACCCCAACACAACTTCAACCACCCAACCCCACTCCACATACCCACCTACATAAATAACCACATACCTCCCCCATCCCATACCCCACCAACACACCCCACATACCAAACACACCCCCTCCACAAAACCCCCTTTTCCCAAACCCCAAACAACCACAAACCCCCCATCAACAAAAACAACCCCCCCACCCAACAACCACCAAAAAAAAAACAAAAACCCCATATTAAAAAATACCTCAATAAAACCCAAACACCCAAAAAAACACCATCTCACACAACAAATACCAAAAACCCCACACCCCACCCCACCACCACAAATAAACACAACCCTAACAACAAACCACAAAATACAACAACAAAATCCCCCCACACTAAAAACCCCAAATACACAACAAAACACAACCACCACAACACCCAACAACACACAAAAACAAACACATCACCCCCTCATATAACAAAACCAACCCCCCCACCCCCCACCCCCCCAAAAAACCAAAAAAAAAAAACAACAAACAAAACACCCAACAAACCCACCCCATACCCAACAAAACACCCCACACATCATACCCCACAACCCATACAACCATACAACCCATCAAAATAAAAAACCAAAACCTAAAACCCAAATATAACACACAACAAAACAAACAAACAAAAAACCTAAAACCAACCAAATCACAAAAAAACCTCCCCACCCACCCCCACCACAAAACCCCCATCTCCCCTCCACAAAAAAAAAATACAACACCCCTCCCAAAAAACCAACCAAACCACACAAAAACCAACAAAAACAAAAACAAAACCAAACCCCCACCCAAAACATACCCCACCCCACATAAACCAACATAAAAATAAACAACAACAACCATACACACTAAAACCCCACCCCAACAACCCACCCTACAACACACCACAAACCACCCAACCCCCAACACAATAAAAAAACAAAAAAACAAATAAACAAAAATTCACCACCCCCACCACAACAAACCAAAATAAATAAAAACACCACAAAACCACCAAAAACACCATACACCCAACATACCCCCACAACAACCCAATAACAATAACAAATAAAACCAACACCAAAACATACCCCCCACTCTATTCAAACCAACAAACAACCAAAACATAATAAAAACAACCAACCAAACCAACAACCCAAACCCACCTATTAATAATACACTACAAACCACAAAAAAACAAAAACAAAAAAAACATTAAAAAAACAAACAAAAATAAACTTCAACCACCAACACACAACATACAAAATCTAATCACAAAACATACAACCAAAACAAACACACCAACACACCACCACACAAAAAACACACACAAAAAAAAAAAAACCCAAAAACCAAAAAAAAACAAAAATAAAAATAAAACACAAAACCCACAAAAAAATCATCCCCACACAACTCCAAAAAAACCAAATTCAACCACACCCATAAAATACAATAAAAAATACCACAATACCATAAAACCACCCAAACAACACAATACCAAATACACAAACAAAAACTACTCCAAACACCCAAACCAAAAAAAAAAACCAACATCACCCACACAACCCAAAAACCCATACATAAAAAAAATTAAAAAAATATCAACCAAAACCCAAAAACCAAAAACAAACCCACAAACAAAACAAACAAAACAACAAAAACCCACAAAACCACAACAACCAATAAACTAAACTCAAAACCCTACAATCCATACCATTATAACACCTACCCACAATATCCCCAATATAAACAAACATAAACCAAAACAACTTCCACTAAACACATCCCATAACATAACCCAACAAAAATCCCACCCAAAACACCCCAAAAAAATAACAACCAAACTCCCCCCCACAAATACACCACCCACAAAACACCAAATACCAAACCAATTAAAAACCTCCAAAACCCTCCCTTCTCCATATACAAAAACCTACCCCCCCCCCCACTAACAAACCTACAACATCTCCACACAAACAAAAACTAACACCCCATACTTACACCCCACCACCCAAAACCCCACACCACCACCCACATCAATTCCCACCCATAACACTCCCCATAAAAACTAAACCATCCTCCCCCATAACATAATCACCTACTCCCATACATCCTCCCAACCCACCCTCCCCCCAAATAAAATAACCAAAACCTACAAATCACATTAAAAACCCCAAATCACTAATCACCCTAAAAAAACAAAACTCTATAATCCCACCCATCCCACAAAATAAAACACCCCATTCACCATCCCAAAACTCCCAAAAATCATCCCCAAATTACCCAACAACAAAAACCCACATACAATTCCATATTAACTACAAACACCCTAAAAATCCTCCTAAACCCCCCACCCACCATACACAATAAAACAAACAAAATATCACAACCTCAAAAATATACACCCCCACAAACAATACATAAAAAAAAAAATCACCACCACCTATAACCTCATACACAACAAATATATAAACCCCCATCAAACATTTCTATAACCCTTACTCTTTCTTAACAAACCCTACCCCACACTAACATACCAAAACAATATAATTAAAAATCAATAACAACACCACCAACCATCCCCCTAAAAATAACACATACACACACCCCCATACCAAAACACACAAAACCACAACACAACACAAACACATACCCACCCACAAATAAAAACCACCCCCACAACACCAAAAAAAAATACCCCCAAAAAAAACACCACAACACAAAAAAAAAAAACACAACAACAAAACAAAAAACACCACACACAAACCACCACAACACAAAAACAAAACACATAAAACCAATATAAAAAAAAACATACACACCAAACACAACACACCAACATAATTATACAATAATATAATATCCTTTCCAATATACTCAATTCTCCCCCACCCATACCACTCCCCAACCCCTTAACTTATACAAAAACAAAAATATCTATTTCAACAAATATAAATCAAACTAAAATACATCAAAAACATTTATTACAACTTTACACCACCCAACATATAACCACCAATCAAAACACATAAACAACAAAATACCCCCCACACTCCCAACAAACCACAAAAAAACCAAAAACCCCCCACTTATCCCCAAAACAATATAACAAATACCCACCCAATCATCATCCAATAAATACCAACAAAAACAAAAAAACAAAAAACCAAACAACACCCCACAAAACAACACCCCTACTAATCACACAAAAATACCCTACCCAACAAATACAACCCAACAAATAACACCAACAAATACAACAAACAAACCCAACCCCATATACCACAACACCCCCCACCCAACCACCACAACACCAACACTCCCCCACACCACACCACAACACATTACCAATACACAACAAACACACCCCCTAACCCTCTCCACAACCCCATCCAAATACCCCTTCCAACCCCAACCACCACACCAATAAAAACCCACACAAAAAAATTACAACACCCCCATCATCAATTCTAACAAAAATCACAACCCTAAAAAAAAAAACCAAACAACCCATAAAATCACCCACAACTATTACAAATTCTAACCACCATCTTCCTAACATACCAAAAAACAATCCCCAACCACCACACCCCCATATCATATAAACATATACTATACAATACAAAAGACAAACCACACACCAACAAACAAATACAACACCTAACAAACACACAAACAAACACAAAACCACACCCACATATACCCACAAACCACCAACCAAAAAACAAAACAACACCCACAACCCCAAACATAAACCCACAACCCACCCACACCAAAACCCCCCCCCCCACCCAACCCACACAAAAACCACCCAACATACCCACCCTACATACAAACAACACACAACTCCCACCCACCCCACCACCCACCCCCACCACACACACCCAAACCCCCCCCCCAACCACCACCCAACACAAACCACCACACAACAACCACAACCACCCAACCACTTAAAACCACCAACCCAACATCACCAACCAACACCACCAAAAACACACAAACACCAACCCCCACCCCCACCCCCCTCACACCTAAATACAAAACAAACCCAAAAACATCATACATCTCCCCCACCTATACACAATCAATCCACCACCCAAAATAATAAAACCCCCCCCAACAAAAATAATACCCTACATACACCACCCCCAATTATAACCCAACCCCAACCCAACCAAACAACATACCAACACAAAACCTCAAAAACAACATCAAAAAAAAAATAAAAACCCCAACACACTCAACCCCCACTAAAACCATAACACATACAACCCCACCCAAACCACAAAAAAAAAAAAAAAACCAACAAAAACAACAAAAAAACAAAAAAAAAACCAAAATAAAAATAACAAACAAAAACAACCAAAACAAAACCAAACAAAACACACACCAAAAAAAAAACCACAACCAAAAAAACAAAAAAAAAACACAAAAAAAACCCCACCCCACAAAAACACCAAAAAAACACACAAAAACACAACACAAAAAACAACAAAAAAACACCACACCAAAAAAACAAAAAAAAAAAACAAAAAAAAAAAAAACAACAAAAACCCCAACACACCAAACACACCCCCAACAACCAACAAAAATATAAAAACACAACCAAAAAAACACACAACAAAACAACAAATCACAACCCCCACCCCCCCCAAACAAAAAAAAACCCAAAAAAAACACAAAAACCAAAAACAACCCCACCACCAACACCACCACACACACAAAACCCCCAAAATATAATAAAAACCTATATTAAAAAAAAACTTCAATAAAAATCATAAAAAAACATATAAAAAAAAAAAATAAATATAAAAAACAAAAATAAATAAAAAAAAAAAAAAAACAAAAAAAAAAAAAAAAAAAAAAAAACAAAAAAAAACCCAAACAAAACCCAAAAAAAACATAAACCCCCCCCCCCCCCCCCAAACCCCCAAACCAACAACCACAACCAAAACAACCCCCCCCAAAAAAAACCACAAAAAAAAACAAAAAACCCCCCACCCCCACAAAACAACAAAACCAAAAAAACCACCCCAAACCACAAAAAAACACAAAAAAACCCCCCCAAAAACACCAAAAATAACCACCAAATAATATAACACAAACCACCCCCCCACCCAAACAACCACCCCAAATAAAAAAAAAACAACCACCCACAAACAAAAAAAACCACACACCCCACCCCCCCCCCAACACCCACCAAAAAACACACACCCCAAACAAACCCCCCCCCACACAAACAACACCACCCCCCCCACAAAACCCCCCCCCCCCCACCAACAAAACAAACAACACAAAAATAAAACAAAAACAAAACAAAAAAAACACCCACAAACAAAAAACCCCACACACACACCACAAAACAAACCAAAAAAAAAAAAACCAAAACAACACAACCAACAACAACCACAACAACAACACAAAACAAAAAAACCCCAAAAAACAAAAAAACAAAAACTAAAAACCCAATACACCACAAAAACAAACAATAAAAAACAAACCCCAAACAAAAAACAATTAAAACACAAACAACAAACCCCACCAACCAAAAAAAAAACAAACACAAAACAATAACTACAAAAAAACCCCCACACAAACACCAATCAAAACACTAAACCCTCTCACACAAAACAATACAAAAAAAACCAAAAAAAAACACAAAACAACAAACAAACCCCCAAAAAACCACCCACAAACCAAAAACAAACCCCAACCAAAAACAACAACCCAAACACAATAAAAAAACACAACCCCCCACAAAACATAAAAAATACAACCCATCATATCCACCCCACACAACCCAAAAAAACAACAAAAAAAACAAAACACACCCCAAAAAAAACAACCCCCCCCCAAAACAAAACAACACACCCACAAACCCAAACCAACAAACACCCCCCCCCCCCCACCAACCCCCCCACCCCCCCCCACACCCACAACACCCCCACCCCAACCCCACCAACAACCCCCACCACCACCTACCCACCCCCCCCCAACCCCTCAACCCCACCAACCCCCCCACCCAACCTTCAACCATCCCCCCCACCACCTAACAACTCCCATACCACACCACACCCAACCCCCCACCACCCCCCACCCCCCCCCCCCAATACAACACCCAACCCCCAAAAA
>NC_134809.1:39506561-39517308 GCF_046742065.1 Oratosquilla oratoria | reverse complement strand
GTTCAGGCCATAAAAAACTTGGGTGTGATCCCCTCTATATGCCATCAGCATGACACCACATTCAGTATCCGCTCCCTCTCGCAGGGATATCGACCACACATCTCTCCTACAGTCAGAAAGACGAAGACTGGACTGCACTCCAAGTATTGAGCAGAGAAGATTCTGGAGATCCCATCAATCCAAAGTTTACCCTCTAGGTAAGAATGCAAGATACGATTTAGCTGCAATATCTGACTAAACTTATAAACATCTTTTGTGTTATAGACACCATCTAGTTAGAGCAGACACCTCTCTTATTACTGGGACAGAAATTTCAGTGCACATTACACATTGCACGGCACTTCGTTGTGAAAAAATGTTGTTGTTGATCTCAATTGTAAAGTGCCCACATGAAAAAAGAGAGGAGGAGAGGAAGTGTTAGTCAGTAGAGATAGCTGTGGAGTCCTCTCCTTTACACCTATCTCTCTGTTAAATATAGAATAATGACATACATTCTATGCATATAAATATACAGAACGACATTATGCACACATATAGTATCACTACAACACATTATATATAAGGGGGAATATATTTTATGTTTAGATATGTTTTGTGTAGGATTTATTTAATATATTTATAAATGTTGGGGATTTGGAGGTGAGATGTGCATAACTAGGAAGAGTGTGGTGACTTAATAATTAAAATAACTAGTTTTTATATGTATCTCAAGCATATGTATATAAAATGTGAAGATATAGAGTGAAAAAGCCCAAATAACAAACCACACTTAACTCACACACACAAAAAAGGTACTTGGGGGAATGCAAAACAGCCTCCCGTTGCAGGACCTCATAACGTCACCCATAGGTGAACCAGAAACCCTATGCTTCATGGGTACAGTAGGGAATATCCTATGCACATTCCTAATAGACACAGACACAAAAATAAATATATTATCGCAGTTCCTATGTCTACAATTAGGTGACGACTACCGTACTGACATACCACACCTAGGACATAAGAACATAAGAATGAAGGAGACTGCTAGAGACCGCAAGACCCACACTAGGCAGCTCCGTATCCATCACCACCTGACATCCCCATCCATAAAGTTGTCTAATAGTTTCTTAAAACAACTGATAGTATCAGAGCTTACTACATGGTTACTAAGTCTATTTCATTCGTCGACCACCCTATTAGTAAACCAATTCTTGCCTGCCCCCAAGTAGTAGTCACAAAACCAGTGTCTACCGATTTATTAGATATTTCAGTTAACTGGTCGCAGATTTCAAATTTACACTCCTTAAAGCATTCTCGGAAAAAAATTATCTGGACCCGGGGATTTTGTAGCTTTATCTACTTGACTACTTCTACCTTACTACTGCTGATATTATATAGACTACTTTCTTCATTCCCTCTGAAAATCGGATCGCAGTCAGGTACCTTATCTAATCTCTCATTATTAGACACAGAGAGAAAATATTTGTTAAACTCCTCACTCATTTTTCCTCCGATTCTATCATGACATTTTCATCGTTTTTAATTGGTCCTATTCTTTCTTTATTTTTGTTCTATAGAGATGAAAGAAACCCTTTGGGTTGGATCTTGCTTGACTGACAACCTTAATTTCATAATTACATTTCGCTGTACGTGTATTCTTTGCTTTGCCATTTCATTATATCTTGATCTAAGGTGTGTTTCCCCGTTTTTTTATTTTTACGTAAAGTCCTCTTTTCATTCCGATCTCATATTTTAATCTGTTCGTTATCCATTTGGGAGTATTACTATTTTTCCGCATTGACTTCAGGGGGATAAATGTATTGTGTGCATTAATAAATATAATTAAATCAGTTAGATTGCTATACATTTCATCCAAATCGCTGACCTGTCTGTTGAGCCCCGGCCCCCAAGTGACCTGACCCAAGGTATGCATATTACCCTCCGTGACCCGACCCCTGGTCATGACCTGACCCCTGGTCATGTACCGAGACCTGACCGCGCCGATAATGTCCGAAACGTCCGTAACGTCCGTATGACATTTCATATTCAATTTCAAATAGGTTTTTATATTGTCAAAGTTTGCTCTCCTGAAGTCTGGTACTTGGACGTTATTCGTACTTTTTAATTCTTCCCAAATAATATCAAATCTTATTTCTTGATGATCGCTAGAGCCTAGACTATCTCCCACTTTTACGTTACTCATTAGGTGCTCATTATTAGTTAAAAGTCCAGAGTATTTTCTCCCCTCGTAGGATCGGTAATAATTTGTTTTAGGAAATTATCCTGCACCACATCTAAGAATTGTTTCGCTTCCTGATCTCCTACTAAAATTTCCCAGTCAATGTTTCTATAATTAAAATCTCCCATGATCACAAAAATTGTTCGTACCTGGGACCGCGAATTTCATGAATTTCAGGGGATCAGTTATGCTCAATGCTGCGAGGTTAGGAATAGTCTATCACAGGACCGCCAAGATTAACTTTTCTTATTCTTGCCTATAATCTCAGTTTATTGATAATATGTTTATTGTATTTTTAACGAAAAGTGCTACTCCTCCCCCACTCCTGCCAACCCTATCCTTGTGAAAAAACTTATATCCTTCTATTTCAATTTACGGAAGGAAATGTTTATCAGCCTTGTTGATCCAGGAATCAGTAATAGCTATAATATCAAAATTCTCTACGCATGCTTTACCTCGCATCAAATCAATTTTGTTAATTATGCTTCTGCTATTTGTATAGTAAACTTTTAGTTTATTTTCCCTCCACCTGCATTGGTGATTCTTTTCACATTCCCTCTCTAGGTTGTTTCTATTGCCTAAACTATATTCCGATACTTCCTCCCCTACTCCCACGTAATCTACCCGAAAAAACCCTCTAGGATGCCTACTTCTCACTCAAGGGATTAAGCAAGAGAAGCCAAAATCTCCTGGGTGACAAGTAACCCCGTCCCTTTGTATATAGATGATTCTTACCGTAAAAGCGAATCCCACTTGTCGACAATGTTTCGCAAGCCTGCAATTCATTGCAATCGCCCTGGAAAGCACACATGCATCCAACTCTACGCCTCGGAAGGATTCCACATACAACAGGAACACCTTCCTTATTCCCTAATCTTGTCTAGCGCACCCCGGAATCGCGCAGAAACAATCCCTTACTCCCTAACTTACCTATTTCATTGCCCCCAGCCACTTTAAGGCAGACGGACAGGGTCCTTACCTTCCCCTACTAAACACTCTTCTCAATCCTATCTCTAACATCTCCTATCCCCGCGCCGGGGAAACACACCTGCGTCCTCTGTTTCCTATCTTTATCACAGAAAGATGTCTAAAGTACCTCACTTGACTGTCTCCTACAACAAAAATCTTACCTATAGGCCAGGGATCCAGCGTTTGCCCTTTCCCTTCTCTTGAATTTCCTTTGTTTCTTCTTCCTGATAGGACCCGCTGGTGCTTGAAACGAGTTCTTGCAATTAAGCGGGGCTGGTAAGGACTTTTTTCTAACTCTCTCGCGTCTTATTTGTCACCGTTTTCCTTCCAGGCTCAAAACTAGTTTTGTCTTCCATATTTTGGACCTTCGAGCGAGAGAACTCGATTCTCCTCTTTAAGGCCACTTTACAGCGTCCTCCAAGGCTTCAATTCTATAAGTAGAGATTGTACCTCATCGGCGCTGAAAATGGTAATACAACCATTCGCCATATCACTATTTGAAGTAGATACACAGTTGACCTGACCTGAGTGACGAACTACTGCTCAACATCACTTCAACTATAGAATTACCAATACCTCATTGTGAATAATCCATTTCCATTAACTACTTTCTATGGTAGCCAAAGACTGTTAAACAACACTTCAACTATAAAATTACCAATAACTATTGTAAATCCTCCATTCCCATTCATTACTTTTCTATGTAGCCAAAGACTGAACCCTTGAATGTGATGGCATATTAAGGAATAGAAATTCCTAGCCAATCACAATATCCTATTAGATGCAAACCTTGGTAAACTCATGTTAGGTAACATTGAGATTTCCCTCACTCATTTGACTCGACGCTTTTTAGGCACCCTGGTTGGCACACTCAGTACACACCCCCACCCCATTTCACACGGCCTCGAGGTTTCACAAGATCTTCGCTTGCAACCAAGTTTTGCCCACCTCAGCACCTGCTGACATCAATACCGCACAGGGATGCTGTCGCAAACCCCTGAGTCAACAACAGGAGATACCTCCTACATTACGATTCCTTTCTCAGACCAACAGGGACGGCCAAGTCAGACAAACACCATTCCACCTCCTCTCCCTTTCCTCAACACAAGGATTTTCACCAACACCAACGCGACGATCTTACCTGGCGAGAATTAGAGTCATCACCACAACCATACATGGTGTACTTTCCAGACCAAGACATTATCGTTTGTCAAGGACACGTGTAGGAGAAAAATCTCCATATGGCTGTTGTATGGGAGAGATTTAGGAAAGGAAAACTAGCACTAATTTGACTAGAGAATGTCTCACATACCCCAGTTAAACTGAAGAAACACACAGATAGATTAGGGTCAACGATACATTACCCTCATTGAGGAAGCACACACCACACCTATCAACACCATCACCACCATGGCAACCCCCCCCCAATTCCCTACGGAAGAGTATCTTAGGTGTAGCACTTCCAAGAAACCAAAAAACTTTAAACATGTTATTGACCATTAACGTTCTACTACTTTGCATAAGCAGTTGGTAAGCGCTATAGGGCTAATAATGGCATAGAACAGTGGGGCGGGCGGGACCGGGGGAGGTGGTATGTACTTTCATTTGCATTGATTATAGCATTCAGCCTCCGTCCTGGCCATATGAGTAACGAGTGCCTCGAAGCTCTGTAGATAGAATACTGTTACCTAAATTGCATCCCATCTTATGTGGTGTCTGTTACTAGTCACCGAAACAGATGTCTTTCTATAGCACATTAGAAACTACCTGTTTCAATCGGGTCACTAAGCATGGCCAAGAAATAATCCTAGGTGATTTTAATACTAATCTGGCAAGTACAAATATTTACATTGTTAAATCAATGCTGGGACTTGCTAAAATCTCATGGCTCTGACACAACTGTATGATGAGCCTACTAAAATAACAAGGCACTCCCAGCGTACATCATAGATCTTATCCTGGTATCCGACAATAATAAGTTAACGCAGTCTGGTGCTTATGGTTCTGGTCTTAGTGATCAAAAGCTCATATATTGTACTAGGAAAGCTAGGAAGCCGATTTACAATTAGGCACAAAACAGTGAAGCTTCGTTTCATGTTCACTCACGGGTACATTTTGTTGGGACAGACTGGGTAGGAGTTGACTGGTGGGGAGTACTAAAATTGTTATGATGTTTTATGCAGACTTGGTCTAGTTTTATGTACGTATTTTTTTCTATCATTGACAGAGCAGCGGCCTCTTAAAGAGATACGAATAAAACAGAGGACGAAACCATGGATGGCAAACGAAGTACTGGGTTTGATTAGAGATAGTGACCAGATTTTTTGCTACAATTTAGGAAAAATAGAAAACAGGAGGAATATAATGACTATAGAATAGGAATCAGGTGACATATTGGAAGCGAACAAGGGCCAAAAGCTGATTATTGTCAACTAACTATGGTCGAACCAGAACAAACACGATTAAAGAAGCTTTGGCAAACTCTGAAGACCTTAGAAAGTTCACACTAAGCCTAGTAACAAGAGCAGACAGGAACTCATGATAAAACGGGCGAGCTTATACTCTGATAAGAAACACCATCGCTAACCACTTCAACTCCTCTTTCACAACCATAGCCACTAAACTAGGTAAAATCCCTCCCAACTGGTTCTGGGAAGTTTGGGCTGGGGTACGTTCAGGGGACTACTATAAAGATGAGTCCACAGTGTTTCAAACTACATAAGATCATCTTCAAGAAAAAAGTGTTTAAATTACTGGCTAACATAAGTGTCAATAAGGTGACAGTTGTTAGATGATATTCCTGCCGAGTTTGTTAAGGATGGGGCCACAATTATAACTCATCCAATAACTCACATAATAACTTTATCTGTCAGTTCAGGATTTATCTCATGGGACATGAAAAGGGCTCGGGGGTAACACCTCTTTAGTAAGAAAAACGCAAAAAACTGAGGCAGGAAACTATCGGCCTGTTTAAAAAATTTTTTCCTAGGTAGTATTTCCAAAATTTTGGAACGTATAGTATACAATTAGTTAGATACCTACCTCAAGGAAAATAATCTACTATACGCCTTGCACTCTTGATTTTAGATCGAACTACTCAACAGACACTAGGTTAATATACCCTTCACGCTCTGATAACACTGGCTGCGACAGAGGTCTATACGGGTTTAGTTTTGTTTGGATGTACAAAAGTCATTTGACATATTGGACCATGATATTTTTAAAAAAAAAAAAAAAAAAAAAAAAAAAACAGGCATTAGGAGATGGTGAATATTGGTCTGGTTCAAGTCCTACCACACAGGTCTCAAATAACTTGTACAGGTAAATGGAGCCGCCTGCTCAGGTTGTGAAAGAGATAACATGTGGTGTACCACAACGTTTTCTCAATTCTGGGTCCGCTATTTGTTGTTCGTGGTCTATATTTACGACATGCCAGGTGCGGTGAACATGTAAGTTACTGCTCTATGCAGATGACTCCGCACTATATTGTCTCAGGTAGAGACCCAGTTGAAGTAGGAGGCCCTGAGGTGTTGAACTGTCATCAGTCCAGGACTGGCTCATAGATTACAAGCTGTCTTTACACCTTGGTAAAACGGAAAGTATTTTCTTTGTTTATTCATCAAAACCAAACCTCAGGAAACACCGCAGTGTATAGGTCAGATGTGGGGAAATGTCTTAGGGTCAAAACAAGAGGTAACATATCTTAGAATACCCTTAGATCAGTCCCTCTCAGGGAATGCCTTAACGGATAAGATTGTATCCAAGTGTTCACATAATTTTTTTCTTTTTCTTTTTGTACAGAAAAGCCAGAAATGTTTGATTGGAAAACAAAGAAGCTTCTGAGTCTCGAGCCTAGATACAGCCATCACTTTGATTACGTTTGTAGCTCTTGGTACAGTAGTCTGAGCAGAATAAAAAACACAGTCTCGGGTGCAGGTTGCACCAACTAAGATCAAATAGATTCATGCTAATTTTACCTCAAAGTAGTCATAATGGCATAGTTTACTTCTAGCAAAGTAGCAATGTCCAGATGCTGCCAAAATACTACTCATGTATACAATGTCGCTCAATGATTATGCTTCTTCATATGTGAGCTGTAAATTTACGTTATTTGGGTGAGAAACCGAACCCCGATCAGTCAAGGGTCTTTACCTGCAACTCTTAACTTTGCGTACTTCACCAAAAAACTCAATTTCACTTCACAGGTGTTCTCTACTACTGGAACTCACTACCTATGTCCATTAAGCAGTCAAATAGCAAGGATATCATTATCAGAAAAAAACGTCAAAGGAATTTACTATATTGTCTCAGCTGTGGACCGAGCAATAGCCTGAATCGCTTATGTAGAGACATCTCCTACTAATTAGTGAGGGGTACCCCTCGTGAGGGGTACCAGACGATACCTGCGTAATACCTTCCAACTGTGCGTTCACTCATAACTGTTTCTGACCTCCCACCCTTTTCGTCCTTCTGAGGTTTAGCTTAGTATAACAATGTTCGATGTTCACAAAACTGTCTTTCCACATTTGTTTTGCTCTGTTTCATAGTATGGTATATGTATCTCGGTTCTGGTCCGAGAATCAGTTATGATCTGATTCATAATACAAGTCTGGTGCAAAACGGCACCAGGCAACAAGGTAAATTGGACCTTTACTTGATCCCCTGCCCCCTACTTCTGGAGGCTTCAGGCTTTCAATGTACTACTTCCTGTAATCAAACTAATGTCGTAATTGCCAACTCCGTCCTGAGGGTACAGGCTAAATTTTTGACTTAATTAGTTAGGTGACCCGAACTGTCATCTAGCATTTACTATAATAACATTGCTCTAAGTATTGTTGTATGGCCTGCTACCTTCTATCCCATGGTACTTGATATTTTACTACTACCCTGGGATGGACCCCCCCCCCTTTATTTTACTACACATTCTGCTACAGCTGTAGAATATTGTAGTATATAATTAATTGGTTATACGCTGGTCTGGTACCTCACTAATACTGTTTTGGTACTTCTTAGTAATATTTTGCTGTTCCTGATGCATAATGATAATAATAATAATATAGAGCAAGGCATAAATAAAAAACAAAATGATAATATAAGACATGATATTGAAACTCAAAATGTGGCAAAAAGAAATAATCACGAGTTTCTTAAAACTATGTACTTTAATGCTCGTAGTATTAGGAACAAATTTCAAGAAATACAGGCGTATGTCAAAAGCGAAAATCTCGATATGATAGGAATAACTGAGACATGGTTAAATGGTACAGAGTTCGAAGCTGAATTTAATATTGCGGGATTTAAACACTTTCATCAGGATAGAAACCACAAGAAAGGTGGGGGTGTTCTATTGTACGTTAAAAACAATGTTCATGCTTGTGTTTTAGAGAAAGTGAAACAGGATGCATATGACAGTTTGTGGGTTGAGTTAACCCTAACAAATGGACAAAAAATGAATATAGGTGTAATATATAGGCCAAAGACATTATCATTAGCAGACGACAAACTGTTATTTCAAGAACTGTCTAGTTTCTGCAACCGGGATTTATTGATAATGGGTGATTTCAATTTTACTGACATTGATTGGATGACCCTTGAACATGGCCATATAGGTAGTCGCTTGATTGATTTTCTTGGTGACAATTACTTAATTCAGCATGTAAAAGAGCCCACAAGATATGGAAACTTGCTCGATTTATTGATCACTAGCCGCGAAAGCATGGTAACTGATGTAGAAGTCGGTGAATCTGTTGCAAATAGCGATCACAATTTAGTCAGATTCAAACTCCTAAACAATTTTAGAATAGATACTTGTGCTTCTAAAATACCCGATTTCAGTAAAGCTCAGTTCATAGAACTACGTCAGGAGCTTCAGCTTACAGATTGGGAGGCAAAATTAAACGAAAGGCCTGTAGATCAGATGTGGGAAATATTTCAAAATACGCTCACTAAGATGATTCAAACTTACATTCCTTTTAAGGACAGACGTCCCCCAAATCAGGCTCGCCCAAAGTGGCTCGACAAAGAAACTGAAAAAAGTATTGCTAAAAAGAGACAGGCTTATAAGAAATATAAGTGCTCGGGTGCATCTAATGACTATGAAAGTTATGTATCAATACAGAGAGATTTAAAAAAGACAATAAGAAAAAGAAAACGACAATACGAAATGAACATCGCTGATAAATCCAAAGAGAATCCCAAAGAATTCTATAGTTACATTAGAGATAAAAAGGTTGTTAGGAATCACATTGGTCCACTATTATCTGCTGACGGTCAACTTGAATATTCAAATGAAGGAATGTGTAATATCTTAAACAATTATTTTAGCTCGGTATTCGTAAACGAAACACCTCAAAGTGAATTCCAAACTGAAACCTGTGAAAAGTCTGGGGTAAACTTACTCACTACGGTAAATATAACAAAAGAAAAAATTAAAAGGTGTATAGACAAACTCAAAGTTAATAAAACACCAGGGCCTGACGGTTGGCATCCAAGAATCTTAAAGGAAATGAAAAATGAGATTGTTGTTCCATTAGAAATTATTTTCAAGAAATCCATCATATCCGGAGATGTCCCAAGAGAATGGAAGCTAGCTAACGTTACTCCCATATTCAAAAAAGGTGACAAAAAGAAACCAAATAACTATAGGCCTATAAGTTTGACTTCGATCGTAGGAAAAATAATGGAAACTATCATCAGAGATGATATCGAATATCATTTAGAAAGTAACCGTTTGATAAATGATAGCCAGCATGGTTTCAGACGGAAACGTTCTTGCGTGACTAACTTACTCGAATTCTACAACACAGTTATCTCGAATTATGACAAAAGAAACAATATAGATTTAATATATCTAGACTTTGCAAAAGCTTTTGATACCGTCCCACACGAAAGACTACTTACTAAATTAGCTTTGCATGGAATAAGTGGTAGCCTATTAGGTTGGACTAGTAATTGGTTGAAAGGTCGAAAACAGAGAGTTGTTTTAAATGGAAAAACTTCTGGATGGAAAAATGTTGCAAGTGGAGTTCCTCAGGGTTCCGTTCTTGGGCCACTTCTATTCATAGTATATATAAATGATATAGACCATGGACTAAAATCTACTGTTTCCAAATTTGCTGATGATACAAAACTGTGCGGAGTGGCAAATGATCACTCAAACCAATTAGATATTCAAGAAGATTTAGATCAATTACAGCAATGGTCTGAAAAGTGGCTAATGAAATTTAACACAAGTAAATGCAAGGTAATGCACATAGGTAAAAATAACAGTAAGTACGATTACAAGTTATTTGGAAATTCGTTAACAAAAGTGGATAGTGAAAAAGATCTCGGCGTAATTATCAGTAACGACCTCAAATCATCCAAGCAGTGTATTTCAGCCTCTGAGAAAGCAAATAAGATTCTGGGATTGATTGCACGCGATCTTTTGATCTTCAAATAGTCCATCCACTCATTTACAAGCGATATAATTCTCGTTAGTTCGTCAACATTTGGTAATCATGCTGTTTCCGTCTTATGGACACACCAGAATCTACATTAATGATCATTGACAGAATG
>NC_134809.1:39484061-39494061 GCF_046742065.1 Oratosquilla oratoria | reverse complement strand
TACTTATAGTAATATAATAAAGAATATATAATATAAATATTTATTCTAAAACACTTATGTTTATGTATATGTGAACATATCTGTATCATTATTGGAACGCCGCGCCGTCGCCTTGATGAATGTTGTCATTTAGACCTTTTATATCTGATCAAAATGATGATAATAACACTATTGATAACTAGAACTATAACAATAACAATAATGAAAATAATACTAGTAATAATAACAATAATGATAAGGATAATAACAACTATAATAATATTATTAGCATTAATAAGTACAATAACAACACCAATAATAATAATAATAATAATAATAATAATAATAAACTGATATAATTCGTGAATTAATAGTTTAGGGGTCTATAGAAAATCTTAAACTTTACTAGGGGGTCGATGAGCTGAAAAGTTTGGGAACCCCTGGCCTAACCTATAGCCTAAGATTAAACAGGTAGCCTGAACCTAAATAGCCTAGGCATAAGCATAGAATTTCTGACAATGTTAGCAATTGTAGATGGATTTGATTAGAATATTGGGGTCTTGTAAATATGAATATCCCAGAGGTTAGGTTTATTGATCTTGGAAATGATTTACGTACGTACTGTTCTCATCATCAACTAAGAGGTTAACAGTTTTTAATAACAAACATGTACTTGGGTTATCAGTGAAACCTTTGAGCAACACAAGGTAGGATCGTCTGATTGATAATGTTAAAGTTATTCGTTATCAGGTTGGAGAAATATATGATACACTTGTGGAAATATCAGAGATAACAAATGAATCCAAGGTAAAAGCAGAAGCTGAATATTTATCAAACCAGCTACAAGACTACAATTTTTAAGTTCCATTGACAGTCTGGCATGAAATACTTTTTAAAGTTAATTATGTAAGCAAGGAACTACAAGGTGAAAGAACACTGATGAAGGCATAAAGTCACTTGAAGAATTATTATCATGGCTAATAATCTATAGAAAGGTCGGTTTTAATAATGTCCTAATAGGCGCAAATGAATCAGCTAAAACTGGTGAATTGCCATTGGAGTTTAGGGAAAAAAAAAAAAAGCAAGTAGAAGCTAAGAATTTTTGCATAGGCATAAGATCAACCTTTAGATAATCCAAAAGAAGTATAAAGCTTCAGTGCTTCAGCGTAATGGTAGACAAAGCTTCAATCTTTAGTTTATATTTAAACAATTTAAAAGCCATGTTCATTTATTTGGACATTTAAATAACTTTCAGAACTTACAAAAAGGAAATAAGGAACCACACAACAGACCTTAAAGGAGCTTTAACTGACACCATACTAAAATAGATGGAGGGAGTAGTTACTGAAATAATTAAAGACGTGGGTGTCTATCTGCTAGCCGAAGAACTTGAAGCTCTGAAAATTTTTCTTTCCTTCAGTGTCGTTAAGCCTCAAGTTAACAATCGATTTACAGTTCCATAATGTCTCTTTTGCTCTGAGGATTTATTAATAATGCTCGTAACAGTCACACTGTTTTTTTTTTCAAAACTAAAACTGATTAAAACATTTACGGTCAACAGTTTTACAAGAAAGACTAAACAATTTGGCAATGGTAATTATAGAAAATGACTAGTGAAAACCACTGAATTTGAAATTATTTTGAAAGATTTTGCAGATGACAGTTTTTTTTTTCTAAATGACGTGCATAAACAATGTCTAATTGTCTTAACCTGTATTGAAAATTAAAACTCATATTGTCTTTCAATATTTAGTATATCAAGCACTTAATGTTTATTGATTAAAACTGGCACACTACACGAAAACTAAACATAAATTTCAAATTTTTGAAGAGGATAGGCCCCGCTATTAATTTTTATAATTGGCTCCTGAAAATCTTAAAACCGGCCCTGAATAGTTCTACGATTACTCCAAATCCATTACGAATTTATTCACAGACTTGGTACCATTGCGTTCTCTATTTTTTTTTTTTTTTTTTTTCGGCCGGCATTTCACTGCCAAGCGCAACCTTGATATGGACGTGTCTGTCAACCATACTTGCCACACTGGACCCATAATGATAGTGTTTGAGCTACCGCAACATGTAAGTTACCACAACAATTTAAAAGGAAGAAAGAAAGAAAAAAAACACGTAACCGCACCCCACCACCTACACTACCACCACCACCATGCTAGTCAGTCGGTATCCGAAAGGAGGGCAGATAGCCTTGGGTAACGATCATTTCCAAAAAAGTTGGATCGAACAGGAAGCAATTTATCCTCAAATTTCACCTATCAACACCCAAATTAGACACCTCTGTAAATTTCAGTTGAACAATAACACAAAAACAACAGGAGTTATATTATTCATGTCAAATTAATCACGTGTAACATACACATGGATGGAAAGAGCAAAACGAAATAGAATAGGTAGTACGATTAATTCTGGGAAAGGATACTGACCTTGGCAGCTTTCTCTCCGCCTTCATACGATGGTTGGACGTCACTAGCAAAGAATGGTTGAGAAACGTTGTGAGAGGCGCCAAATGCCCATGGTTTCTTTTCCATTGAAGGTGGATTTGGTATAAACAGTCTGTCCACTGCGGTCTTTATGCTGCCTATCATATTCATCTCGTTCTGTTGTCAAAAGTGAAGGGAAGGAAAGGAAATCCGGGAAAAATGACAAAGTTATTTGGGAGTTAGAAAGACCAAAGGGGGGAAAAATTATGGGTAAAAGAGAGAGAACGTATGAGCGAGGTAAAAAAAAAACCCATTGAGAGAGAGAGAGAGAGAGAGAGAGAGAGAGAGAGAGAGAGAGAGAGAGAGAGAGAGAGAGAGAGAGAGAGAGAGAGAGAGAGAGAGAGAGAGAGAGGGGGGGGGATGGAGAAAGACGGAGAGAAAGAATGAATGCGAAGACGGGAAAAGTTTGGAGAGGGGATGTAGAAATTATTACGGACAAGAGAATGGAAGGAAGAGATAAAGGGAGAGAAAAGAAATGTTGGAAGAGAGAGTAGGCATATGGATTCCCAAGGACGCGGATCACAGGGTTCGCCCGCGGCAAAGGGTGGGAGAAAGTGGAGCGTGTGTTTGGAATTCATGGAGAAAGGGTGAAGGAGAAAGGGAAAGAGGAGGAAGTGTCAAAGAAAGAGAGTGATGTGGAAACTAGATGCTTTATTGAAAAGTACTATAGCGGAGAATTGCAAAATAGATTACTAATTTGGGTAAGGAGAGATGCGAATAGGGAAGTATGATTGGAAATTGAGAGTGGATATGAATGAGTACTGTCTAAGACATGAGATAGAGAAATTAGTAAAGATAGATATCTAGGAGAGATGAAACAAGGAAAGAGATAAGGGTGGAGGAAAGGAACCAAATATTAACTCGGGCACACTTGTGTAGTGTGTACTAGACCCTTCAGCACGTTGCATTGCATTACCTCATAGTTCCGGATAATGACAAATAGTTTCAATCAACAGTAGCGTGTACTTGGGTCTGGATGGATTAAGACATTGTTTTGATCCCGATTCCACTTCTCAGTTGAATAGACTTCTTCTGGTACAAGTGGATGAGGGAAAGATAGCAAAGAGAAGATGGAAATGGACACCAAAAGACAAAAGATTCAGGAAGACCAAAGAAAAAAAATGGAGAGATGCTGTTGGTGACACATTGGAGAAATACAACATGCCAGGACTGGAAGAATTTGAAGAAACCTGACACTACAGGACAGAGGGGAATGTAAGAGGTTGGCCCGACTGACAGAATCATCTATAACTGGGGGCCGAAGTAAGAAGTAAGTCGGAACAGATGAAGAACGTCACCATATTAAAGGCACTGACATATTAACCGATTACGAAAAAAAAGTATATATATATATATATTTATATATATAAATATATATGTATGTTTATATTTATATATATGTATATATACATATATATGTATCATAAATATATATATATATATATATATATATATATGCAAAGTAGACCACTTGGAAAAAAGATACTAACGAAGCAGAGCGCTTTCGTATATTACCTCTTCAGTGCAACAACACTTGTTGCACTTAATATTTAATTTACTAAAGCGCTCTGCTTCTTTTTTTTTTTTTTCCATGTGGTCTACTTTGCATAAGTAAACATACGTACCCGTGTTCTTATTAGCATATATATATATATATATATTTAGATATATGTATATATATGTATGTATATATATATATATATATATATATATATATATTTGCAGAAACCACCGGGAAATTGAAAAAACAGATACCGAACGTTTTCGTCTATTTAGACATTTTCAAAGGTACAAAAAAGCAATACAGAAAGAAACAATAAATACATAAGAAGACAAGGATACTCGGAGAGGTCCCATGTTACATTTTATCACACACAATTTTGTCAATAATAAAATTGTCCAATTTAAATAAACCCAAACTCAAGTTCATGTTATTTCCAAAATTTCTTTTTATAAAACAAGATTCAATAATATTTCTTTCTATAATATTATTACAAGAAGTAATTATTTTAGAATTTCCCCAGTCAATATTATGACCATAATCCCTTTGGTGGACAAATAATCCACTGGACACTTGCCCCGTTCTAATACTATATTTATGTTGGCCTATTCTTTTTTCTAAACCTTTGCCTGTTTGGCCTATATAAATATAATCACAATTTTTACATGGTATATTATAAATACATCCTTCTTTACTTCTTGGGGAATTTTTAATTAACAGACTCTTAATGTCGTTATTATTTTTGAATACTTGGACATAATATCACATTTGATTTTAAGTTGGTTAGTTTCGATATTAAAAGTTTATTCACCCGAGTCCCGGTTTTAGATTTGTTAGGATTTCTAGAAAAAGAATTAAAGAAACATGACTTTACACTCCCTGCTCATACTATTATTAGTTTAATCAAATTATGTGTAATAGACTCTAAGTTTGAATTTAATGGAAACTTTTATACTCAAACATTTGGTATGGCCATGGGGAACTGTCTGTCTCCAATTCTTAGCAATTTGTATATGGAGTTTTTTGAAAGAGAGTTATTACCAAACATTCTTCCAATTAATGCAGTTTGGTACAGGTATGTTGACGACATATTATGCATTTGGCCTAATGATCAAAATTTGGATACTTTTTTGTTAGATTTAAATAATTTGGTGCATTCCATTAAATTCACAGTAGAGGTTGAAGAAAATAATATGTTACCATTTTTAGATGTAAATATTTACCGATGTGGAAGATACTTTAAATTTGACGTTTACAGGAAGCCGACCAATGTCCTCTCGTACATTCATTTTTACTCGTATCACAGTCAAAAATCCAAGCTGTCAGTTTTTTCTTCAATGTTCCTGAGAGCTTATAGAATTTGTTCCCCTGAGTTCTTGGATCAAGAAATACAATTCATCTATGACATTGGAGAAAATTTAAAATATCCAAAACATCTTATTGATAAAACAAAAACCAAAGCTAGGAAATGTTTTCTTAATACGTCGCAGGTCAAACCATTTAATTATAAAAATATGCTAACAATTCCGTACCACGAAAATTTAATCCATCTTCCTAGCATTTATGAAAAATTTGGTATCCAGATAGTATTCAAAAATAATAACAACATTAAGAGTCTGTTAATTAAAAATTCCCCAAGAAGTAAAGAAGGATGTATTTATAATATACCATGTAAAAATTGTGATTTTATTTATATAGGCCAAACAGGCAAAGGCTTAGAAAAAAGAATAGGCCAACATAAATATAGTATTAGAACGGGGCAAGTGTCCAGTGGATTATTTGTCCACCAAAGGGATTATGGTCATAATATTGACTGGGGAAATTCTAAAATAATTACTTCTTGTAATAATATTATAGAAAGAAATATTATTGAATCTTGTTTTATAAAAAAAAAAAATTGGAAATAACATGAACTTGAGTTTGGGTTTATTTAAATTGGACAATTTTATTATTGACAAAATTGTGTGTGATAAAATGTAACATGGGACCTCTCCGAGTATCCTTGTCTTCTTATGTATTTATTGTTTCTTTCTGTATTGCTTTTTTGTACCTTTGAAAATGTCTAAATAGACGAAAACGTTCGGTATCTGTTTTTTCAATTTCCCGGTGGTTTCTGCAAAAATATTTTATCACGTGTGTTTTGTGATTTCTTTGATATATATATATATAGATATATATATATATATATATATATATATATATATATATATACATATACACATATGTACAACACTGAATGGGTCCCAGTGATTAGAGATACATTGTAACAACCACAATGCACTTTAATTCTAAGCCATCAAAGGCCAGCATGAGGTTACCCGGTTCGAGTCCTGGGTAGTACCACATTTCAATTTCAAGCATGCTGGAGTTTGATGGCTTAGAATGAAAGTATATTGTGGTTGTTATTATATATATATATATATATATATATATATATATACATATATATATGTATATACATATATATATACATATATGTGTGTGTGTGTGTGTGTGTGCACAACACTGAATGGGTCCCAGTGACTAGAGATACATTTTTATCAAGCACAATGCACCTTAATTCTAAGCCATCAACACCGGAAGAGCCGTGGAGGCACATGCAGAAATTGAAACGTGGTACGCCCGAGGACTCGAACCAACGCGGCGAGCACGTGACCAGTGCCGTATTGACCAATGCACCATCAAGAGAGATGGTGCATTGGTCTAAGTCAATACGGAAAAAAAAGACAGATATACCATTAGTTGGGTCGAACAGAAGCCGTAGTATTTGTGAGCGGGATTGGGGACAAATGCACTACAACGGCATATATGAATGGATGACAATGATGCATGTAGTGGAGAGGAATTTGAAGCAAGTAAAATATGTTTTTCACAAAGGATTACAAAGGGGGAGCATGCCGACAGGAGACCTTTTGGTTCATAACTAAGTTGGATGCGAAAAAGTATAATAATGATAAATAAATAAGTAAACAAATGAAATTATTAATAATATGAATAATAACAAACAAAATAGATAAATAGATAGGTAAATTTAAATAATAAACAAACAGGTAAATTGTAAGTAATAGTAAATGGACAGATAAATGATAATAAACAATAACACTGGTCAACAAAGAATGTGTCCCAAGGAAAACAATAGCTGTATCTTATATACTTTTGTATGCAAACTCCAAAAATAATGTCCAATTTTTTCCACCAGCCACAATTTTTGTGTTCCACGATATGTTACGTTACGTGTGTTTCGTGGGATAAATTTCAATCAAGCGGTTGGCAACTCTGAGTTTGGTAACACCGTGTGAGATTATACTTTTGGTAGTACTGTGTTTGAAGTGGTGATGTGAGGTTGTATAGTGCACGTTTGTGTGACAATAAGTTTGTTATATTGTACAGTAGCGTACCTGCCATTCACCTTCACAATGCGAAGAAACTATATAAACCACCCAGACAATTTTTGCTTTATTTGTGGTGTATTGACATTCAAGTCACAAAGACGGTGTTTCACGTCATTGATTAAAAAGTGCCATGGACATTATTTTGGCTGCAAAGTAGGGGACCAGGATAAAAGCTGGGTCCCCCATGCGCGTTGTGTAACCTGTGTCAGGCTTCTCACTGCATGGGTGAAAGGTTTACGCCATATGCCTTTTGCCATCCCTATGGTTTTGAAAGAACCAAAAGATCATATTTCAGGTTGCTACTTTTGCATTACAAGTATAAAAAGAATAACATCAACATCCAAGCATATTGTAAAATATCCTAATTTATCATCTGCTATGAGATCAATACCTCACAGTCAAGACTTTCCTGTACCTGACCCTTCAAAACAAATGGAACTAAGTGATGATGTGTCAAGTGAGGAGGTTATGGAAAAAGGAACATATGATATGCACTTTCAGCCAGTCTGTTCTTCAAATGAATCACATTGATTGAGTCAGGGAGATCTGAATGATCTTGTGCTGGATTTAAACTTGTCAAAAAAGCAATCTGAACTTTTTGCTTCTAAGTTAAAGGGCTGGAAGCTTCTCCAGCCGTAAGCGACATTGTGATTTTGAACAGTTTTTCTCACTTGAGGATGATGTCGTGTTTTGTAATTATGTATATTCTGTTATGGAGGAACTTAACCATAAATATGACAGGAATAAGTGGCGCTTGTTTATTCACTTCAAAAGTGAGCCTGAAAGATGTTTTGCTCCACAATGGAAATAAGTTTCCTTCCTTTCATCTGGCCCATGCAGCTAACTTGAAGGAATCATATAAGAGTATGAAGGTTCTATTGAAAAAAGAATTAAGTATGAAGAACATAAATGGAGTATCTATGGTGACCTAAAGGTTGTAGCAATTTTAATTGGAATGCAGCTGGGTTACACAAAGTTTTGTTGCTCTGTGAGTGGGACAGTCGGGATAAGAAAAAATTACTATGAAAAGAATGTGTGGCCGAAACGATCTCTGACCCCATGAGAGAAGGATGTTGTCAATCCTCCTCTTATTGAATCAGAGAAAGAATTATTTGCTTCCTTTGCATATTAAGCTAGGGCTGATATATTTTTTAAAAGGTATGGGTAGAACTGGGAAGGGATTTACATATTTGAAAAATAAGTTTCCTAGAGTGACACAAAAATCAAAGAGGGCATTTTTGTTGGACCACTGATTAGGGAGCTGATGCAAGACCATAATTTTGATGAAGAGCTAAATAATAATAAAAAAAAAAAAAAAAAAAAAAAAAAACCGGCATGGTTGTATTTAAGAAAATTTGGGCAGATTTTTTTTTCTTTTTCTTTTTTTGAGGATCACAAAGCAAACAATTATTCTGAAATCGCAAAAGAGCTACTGACATCCTACAAGGCCTTGGGATGCAATATGATTCTAATAATCCGCTTCCTAGACCCTCACTTGGACTTTTTCCCTGCAAATCTTGGCGCCGTCAGTGACGAGCATGGTGAGAGGTTTCACTAGGACATTCTGAACATGGAAACCCGGTATCAAGGGAAGTGGAACTCTTCAATGTTTGCTGATTACTGCTGGACACAAAAAGGTATCTCCCAGAAACAAAATACACTCGAAAATCGTATATTTCTAAATTTTAAAGGTAAGTTTCACTAAAATATCAACGTCATTTATTAGTTATAATGATTTAAAATTCAATATGCTATCACAGAAAAACTATTCCTGATAGAAAAATTCTGAAAACATATTTGAAATCAGCTGAAAAAGGTCTATCAAGTTCATCTTTTGCTTGTGGAACAGGTATTTTGACAAATTTTGTTGACCAGTGTAATCAAATAAGTAATAATAGATAAAAAGACAATTAATAACAAACAAATAAACAAAATAATGTCAAATAAATGGTGGGCATTACAGCATCTTGCTTAGGTATTTATCAAAAATCTAAACGAATCTTAAAGCCTCGAACTGAACTACATTGCACTGCCTCTGCAGGAAGTTAATTCCGTTTCCTAACTACACGGTTGGCGAAGTTGTTTCTACCCACTTTCAAATTAAATCTATTTCCTGACAGTTTGAGACCGTTTTTCTTGTCAGATTCTCATTCAGTGTGAAAATTTTTTCACTTTTGATGTTGTCAATTCAATTTAGAATCTTAAAGACCTGTATCAAGTCACCTCTGAGTTTACGCTTTTTTTTAGGGAAATAGATTCATGTGTTTTAGTCGATTTTTGTATGATTTATTTTTGATATTTGGAATAGTTTTTGTGGCTTGCCGTTGTACTTTTTCCAATCTGTCAATGTCTTTAATGAGACTCGGTGACCATACGGAAACAGCATATTCCAAACGTGGACGAACTAACGATTTATAGAGCTTGTTAATGAGAGATGGACTTTTGAAGTCAAAAGATCGCGCAATCAGTCCTAGAATCTTATTTGTTTTCTCAAAGGCTGAAATACGCTGCTTAGATGATTTGATATCGTTACTGATAATCACGCCGAAATCCTTTTCACTATCTACTTTTGTTAACGAATTTCTAAATAACTTGTAATCGTATTCACTGTTATTTTTACCTATGTGCAT
>NC_134809.1:39471561-39479061 GCF_046742065.1 Oratosquilla oratoria | reverse complement strand
ACGAGCTGTCAGCAGGATCGGAAGTCACCGACATGGTAGATGTGAGGCCTGGTGTGAGCGTGTAGGCGTCCGTGGACGGCAGGCGCTTCGGCTGGCAATTCGGAAGCGGCGGTTAGCGGCTAGCGTCTGTCCAGTAGGACAGGTGCCATTGCAGTGGGAGCGGCCGGCAGTAGTCCGTGGACGAAGAGGGGGCGGGCCACCATGCAGTGGTCTGTGACAGGCGGTGGCGGTGCGGCAGGCGGCTGCGGCGCCAGTAGCATCGGCTCGGGGCGACGTCGGCGGTTGAAGACAGCGACAGCGACAGCGACAGCTCCGGGCGGCGGTGGCGGCTGGAGGCAGCGTTGTTGGCAGGTCAGGGCGACGGCTGGTGGCGGCGGGGGCCAGCAGGCAGTGTACGCGGGCGACTACGACAGCTCGTATGTACTGATCACACTGATTTACGGCAGCGAATCTTGAACCCTCTATGTCCACCAAAAACGCAGATTCAAATATTTCAGAAAGATCTTGGGCATCACTTGGCAAGACCACGTCCCCAACACAACTGTCCTGGCAGAAGCGAACATCCCAAGCATATTCATCCTACTCACCCAACGACGCCTTTGCTGGCTGAGCCACGTTAGTTGATTGGATGATGGGTGAATTCCCAAAGACATGATGCATAGGGGGCTTGCCATAGGATAAAAACCTGCTGGTAGGCCTCATTTGCTCTACAAAGATACCTGCAATCGCGACATGAAGACAGGCAGCATTTACTAATCCAATTAGGAGACCGCTGCTGCAGACTGCAGCAGTTGGAGACAGACTGTCAAAGCTGCCGTTCAGAGGTGCGAACAGAAGAGGGATGAGCGTAGCAAGGTCACGCCTTCAAGAAATCGTTTTCTGTAGAATACGCGCACCATAAGTAAATTTCTGTATTAATAATTGTCACACCACTGGGAATTTGCATTATGGAAATATATCTTTATTAATACTTTTATGTCTCTCATGTCAGTATGTAAATATCTATAAATGTTAGTAGTAATATTCTGTATGGTTAGAATAGTATTACGTAAACCAAATTATTCGCGGTGCTCCTAAATGTGCATTATATCCTTCTTGCATAAAGAATTATGTCTCGCTGAGAAGACAGCGGCTTATGTCACCTATACTCGCATTATTTTACCAATAAACAAGTCCCGAGAGAATTGGAGTTTACTTAGTTCCATCCTCAACACTACAGGAACAATGGGCAGAAAGGAGAACACAGACAGCAGAGTGCAGATTCAACACCTATAGAGCCAGGCACATACTTCAAATGCAGTAACTGCAAATGAACCTGCCTCTCCAGAATTGGAATATACAGCCACAGCGGGCGTTGCAATTAAATCTATTATCATTATTATCATCATTATTATATTATCAATACCATTCTGGGGTATTGGCTGTATGTTATTGTGCGTTTAAAAGCTGCTCAGTAGCATACAGTTGATATTTTAGGGTTTATATGGGGCACCCCTACGGACCAGAATCACACATCACTTTGTCTGTGATAGAGGAAATCTCTATTCATAGAAAAATTATGATACTTTGTTATACTGTGACTGTCCATCCATTATGCTGCCCACCCACTCTTAATACTGTCCTGTAAAACTCTTTCCTTTTTCACCGAACCTTGTGGCGAGGGAGAAGAATACTGCCACCGAGTGTTTGCACTTGGGTCATAAAAGACGATAAAAAACGGGACAGGGATAGGACTAGGCACCCTACTCTTTGTAGCCTCAAAGGGGACATTACTAAAAAACGCAAAGGCATTTGAGGGTCTGGGAGAAGTTTTTCAGCCAGAACCCTAAGGTTTGGGTCTTTTAATGTGCGTGGATGTGGTACAGACGAGAGTAAAAGAGAAGAGATGGGCAGTATGTTTTGAGAAAAAAGATGGGTGTGTTGGCATTGAGTGAAACTAAGTTGAAAGGTAGGGGCGAGTTTGTATTTGGGAGTGTAGTTGGTAGGGTGTCAGGAGTGGAGAGGACGAGGGAGAGAAGGGGTGGCTATACTAGTAAGTGAAGAGATAGGTAAACGTGTGGCGGAGTGGGGGAAGGTTTCTTCAAGGTTAATATGAATGAAAGGGAAACTGGGAAGGGAGATGTGGGTTTTTGTAAGTGCATATGGGCCTGATAGTGAGAAGAGTGTAGATGAAAGGGAGGCTTTTTGGATAGATTTAAATGAGTGCATAGAGGGTTTAGGGAGAAATATCAATGTAGTGATATTGAGATATCTTAATGCTAGCGTAGGAAATGAACCAATAGGTGGAGTGGTTGAGAACTGTGGAGTTCCAGGAAAAAATTATACCGGAGAGTTGATGGTAGATATGTATCTAGAGAGAATTAATGATAGCGAAAACAGTGTTTAGGAAGAAACTCAAGCATAAGTACACATGAGAGAGGGTGGTGGATGGAAGGGTGGTAGATAGGGCTTTGATAGATTATATAGTGTAACCAGGAGAAGAGTAAGAAGAATTTTGGATGTACAAGTTCTAAGGGGAGAGGGGGGGGGATCAGATAATTTTTTTTGTGAAAGATAAATTGAGAATGGAGGATAGATATAGAAAGAGGAAAGGGACAGAAAGTAGGTAGTTGCTTAGATTAAATTGATTAAATGAGAAAGAAGAGGAAGAGTAAAAGAAGAAGTTGAGAGAGGAGTGGGAGGGAATGAAGGATAGAGTAGAACTAGGAGTGAAGGAAGAATGGGGATGTTTCAAGGAGGGAGTCACAAGGTGTACAAAGTTGGTGTGTGAAACAAGGAGGATAGGAGGAAATAGAAGGAAGGGTAGTAAGTGGTGGGATGATAAAGCAAAAAAGGTTGCAGAAGAGAAGAAGCGAGCATTCACAGATTGGTTATGGAATATGACGAGAGAGTCACATGAGAGATACAAAGAAAAGAGAAGATAAGTAAATCATAAGATAAAGGGGGCAAAGAAAAGAGCAGATGGGTGTGAAATGGGATAAGAGTATGACAGAAAATATTGAAAGCAATAAATAGAGGAGGAGGAGGAGAAAGAGGAGGAGAATCAAGTAGAGAGAGAAAAAATAAGGCAAAAGGTGCAGATGGGAAGAAGAAAATGGAAGAGAAGGCAGTAAGAGGAGGATGTGCAAAGTATTTTAGGAGTTACTAAATGTGAAGGAGGAGAGGGAGAGAAAGGTAGTAGCAGTGGGAAGCGCTAAGAAAATGACAACGAAGAATGAGGAAAATGTAGAAGAAATAAGGAAATATAAGTTGAAAGCAGTTATTAAAATGATGAGAGCAGGGAAGGCATCTGGGATGAATTGGTGTCATGCGAAGTGTCTAAAAAAGGGAGGTACAGTGATAGTGGACTGGCTGGTGAGGTTGTTTAATGTTTGTATGAAAGAAGGTAGAGTACCGGAGGACTGGAAGAATTCCTATATAGTTCCACTTTATAAGGGAAAAGGGAACAAGTGTAAGTTTAGTAGTTTTAGAGGGATCAGTTTGTTGAGTGTAGTTGGGAAAGCTTATGGGAGGGTTTTGAACGAGAAGATTAGGAGAGGAACAGCGGAGTAATTGGTGAGGAACAGTGTGAGTTTAGGACAGGTAGGGGCTGTGTGAATCATGTTTTTGTGGTAAGGCAGATGTATAAAAAAGCTTTAGGAAAAGGTAAGAATGTTTTTTAGGGCTTTTATGTATTTGGAAAAAAGGTTATGAGAGGGAAGACAGGAAGGCACTGTTGGAGGTATTGCAGATATATGGGATAGGAGGAAAGCTGTTAAGAGCAGTCAAGAGTTTTTACGAGAGTACTAGAGCCTGTGTTAGAATTAGAAATGGAGAGAGTGGGCGGTTTGAAGTAAAGATGGGACTTCACCAGGAATGTGTTATGTTGTCCTGGCTGTTCAATTTATACATGGGGTGGTGCGAGAGATAAACGCAAGGGTAAGGTGCCGGGGATTAGTGATGGTTATAGAAAAGGAGGGAAATGGGAGATAAGCCAGTTGTTGTTTGCTGACGACACTGCGCTTGTAGTAAAGGCATAGCTTAGCTAGCGTACCTGTCTATAAATTCCTTTACAGAAAGGTAAGCCAGTAGATTTTGCTTCCCCAGACATATCAAGACGACGTATTCCATGGCTATTCTTGAACCTGTGAAGCCATCCATCTGAGAAATGGCACGATTCTCCAATTGGCATCTTTTAGCAAAATCTTTGGCTTTTCTTGCAGTATTGGGCCTGATATAGCTGCTCCTTCAGACTTTTTAAGATAAAACCACTGGTACAACACTTTGTCCAGCATTTATACACGTTTATGTTGTAGAATACGACGATTTTCTGCAGCTTTAGGCGTGTTATTCAATTTCAGAAATTCTCTTAACTTCTTGGATTGGGCCTTGATATCGTAAATAGTAGACGACCCAATGCCGTATTCTGCCATTAGTATTTTTCTATTTTCGACTTTCTCCAATCTTCTGCATATGTCCACCTTTTACTTTTACTTAAATGAGGACACCACACGTTTCACTCTCTCAACCTTGGGCATGATGAAATAGAGTTGGCTAACACGTAACGGGAGAGGTGAATGGGACTGAGAAGCCCTGGTGGCGGCGGGAGCAACTACAACCACGCACAGGAATTTTAAACACACGCGGGAAATCTAATTTTTTTTTTTACATACGTCTATCTTTATCACAATTTTTAGATTTTCGTAAAAAATATGCCTGTTATTTAAAGTGCCATATACTAGAAGACCGGATACAAGGGCTTTTATTGTAAATGTACAGTACACACACACACACACACACACACACACACACACACACACACACACACGCACGCACACGCACACACACACACACACACACACACACACACACACACACACACACACACACACACACACACACACACACACACACACACACACACACACACACACACACACACACACATATATATATATATATATATATATATATATATATATATATATGTATATATATATATTGGAAATCTGTAAATACCAGAATCAATTGAAGGGTTTATATGCCCGACGTTTTGATTCCCGTCCAGGAATCGTCTTCAGGGGGTATAATGGTTATAAGATTGTGAACTCCTTATAAATCGTCAAAGTGTTAAACCTGGGAAATGTTCACACTCTCAATCACATGTACAAAGCATACCTCTTTACAATATTAAATACACTACAATTGAAATTAAATATTGGTATCATATAAAATAAAATAAAATATAAATGAAAAATTATATGGCTGTGAACATAAAACAAGTGTAGCAAAAGCATCAATACGTAACACTACCGTAAAATCATCAGAACATAGGACAAAGATACAAATGGAGGTGGACCAAATGTCTGCAATGAAGTGTCAAGAACAAACGACTAAATTACTATCAGACAAAAAATAAGAACCAAACAAAATACAGTACAATTGAAATGAAATATTGATACAAAAATACAAATAGAAATAAAACAAGTTGCATGGCTATGAACATAAAACAAGTGTAGCAAAAAATCCTCAAACGTAACACTAACGTAAAAACATCATAACATAGGACAGAGACGCAAATGGAGGTGGACCAAATGTCCGCAATGAAGTGTCAAGAACAAACGACTAAATTACAATCAGACAAATAAAAAAACCAAACAAAATAAAAAGTTAAATGGCTGTGAACATAAAACAAGTGTGGCAAAAAAGCATCAATACGTAACCCAAATGTAAAAACAACAGAACATAGTCCAAAGACGCAAATGAAGGTGGACCAAATGTCCGCAAAGAAGGAAGGGGGAACAGAAGGAGGAACAGGCCTCAATGACAAACGACTACATTACAATCAGACAAATAAAAGATACAAAGAAGATAAAAAGAAAGATAGAACAGAAGAGAAAAAGGAAGTAGACTAAAACTGAAAAAGGAGGACAAAAGTCACGGGAGTTGAAAAGGTGCACTGGGAGACCGCCTTCGAGAAAGGAGGTCGGACAAAATCCATCTGGTGAACAAATATCAGGTCGTAAAGAAGCAGACAGAGACTGGAAAACAGAACAAAGATATTAAACTGCGTTACTCCTCGTTCCTAGATAAATAGGATTGAGATCAATGCACCTGTTTATGCAGTTGCTCTTAGTTTCCCATTCTTCCAAGAATAGTCTTCTGTTTGTTATTTTCTTTGTGTAGAGTTGTCACTCCATCCCAATCAATCCTGTGTTGGTGTTCTGTAGTGTGTTTGTACGGGGCCGATTTCGGATCTTCTCGCCTAGACTCTACATACTTCCACTTCAGGGATCACACCTATCACCAACGTAAGGGCACACCAATGGGATCGCCTATTTCAGTTGTGGTGGCTGAAGTAGTGATGCAACGACTAGAAGCTCAACTTCTAAGCCTTCTTCGCTTAAATTGTGAACTAGATACGTCGATGATATGTTCACCATTTTGGACAGCAAGGACGTAGAACCTTTCTTCAGTCACATCAAAAGCCCTTTCAAACTAATTAGAAAATGTAAGCATGTGATACGGTATTAAGAGCCCATTAGAAATGCATTGATGAGCGTGGTTTCCTACTGTGAATTCCTTGATCTTTACACACCAGTGACCAAATATAGTCTCCCATCATAGCAGTATCCCATCTTCATTGGTATTTTTCTCCAGTGCAGCAATGCCCTGATGGAACCTCTCACCATGCTCTTCATTTACTTCTCCCAAGTTTTCACGAAAAAATCCAGATGTGAACACAAAAAAGTGGACCTTTGCTGACATTCTACATCCTAACTTTCTAAAAGTTTTGTTACGAGATGCTTGTGGTTTGTGTCCTTATTATTACCAAGGAATCTATTAATTGTATATCGAAATGTACATTGCGCCTCTCTTTCGACATCACTCATTTGTCTTATTTGCGGACCAGTAAATATATCGCCTTTCATATTTTTTGAAAGGGTAGACGAATTTCTTGAAATACTTTTCCACCATGATCTAACCAAACCCAACTTTATATGAAGTCGGGGCAGCAACACTTTGGAAGGGTCTACAAGGGGCTGTTTAATGATATTGAGTTTTTCTGGCTGCAAGTCATCTCGAGGGGGCAGTCCACTTTTTGGTAGTGTTCATTATCAGCCCGATTGTCCCATAGGCAAAGAAAACCTGAATACTTGGTGTACCCACCTTGTAATCCAAGTATGAAGGAGAGCATTTTAAAATCACCACAAAGATCCCATTTAAACTCATCATAGTATACCTTCTCGAGAAGCCTTTTTACATTGTCATATTCTTCCTTTATCTGTAGCGAGTATGCTATAGGCAGGGATGGATACATTCCTATTATGTAGTAAAACAGGTTTGAGGCTTATACATCCATACATACAGACATACATATATATATATATATATATATATATATATATATATATATATATATATGTATATGTATATATATATGTATATATATCTATATATTTATATAAATATATGTATATGTATATATGTGTATATATATTATATATATATATAATATAT
>NC_134809.1:39446561-39449061 GCF_046742065.1 Oratosquilla oratoria | reverse complement strand
CTATCGCGCTGTTACCCAACAAGGAAGTACCTAATGTCACCAGAAAGATCCTTTGACCCATTTCTTATACCTACCCCAACTACATTATTGTAACTTCAAATATACGCCATAACTAAACACAACCACAAATAATACTGCAAAAACAATAAATATCTAACTAACATCCGTATTATGTATATTTTATCACAAATTCATCTCATATATAACAACTACACTACACGTGCTTACCTAAGCACTTTTCCATTTTACAAACGGCGGCTGCACCCGTCATAGAGAAGCCAGGCAGCCTAGACGGGCAGCCTAGTAGAGGAGACTGGGGGATGTATAGACATTCCCCAAAGTTGTAATATACGAAGCACCTGTCAAATAAATCTATAAAGTCCCCCGGGACTACATCGTCCGCTAAATCACTCCAAATGTAGCAAACCCCTGCTACATATTTAGCGGTAGCGGTGTTCCCACGCCATTACCTGACTAAAACCGTCGTCCTCAGAAAAGCCACCCAAGCCATGACTACCGAAGAGCCCGCTCACACTGCCCCATATGTAAATCTTCTGCTACATATGTGGTGACACGCGTGTTCCCACACCACCTGCTACATTTTTGGTAGTAGCGTGTTCCAGGAGTACCCACGTTCAGGAGTTCCCACGCCAACCCGAAGAAGACTACCTGACTAAAACCGTCGTCCTCAGCCAAGCCGCCCAAGCCGCACCTATCCATAAACCCACAAATCGGATTACATAATCGGTGGTGAAATCGAAAGACATTAAACTTCAAACCACCTAAATGCATTTTGGTACCAATCTGAAGACTCACCATTCTACACCCCGTAGCGTGTATGAGCAGCCATTCACCGGTTACACGACTGGAATCGTCAACCCGGAGCAGTGATTCCCAACTACAAGAGACTTCAATTAACAAACTTCAATCAAGCCACAGAGGTTCAAGCAAACTCAGCGCATCAACATCAAACTTCAAACATGTAATTTCATTCAGCACCACGCATTCACCTCCACCCACTCAAACCCCCATCCCCACCTGAGACGAGCGGCAGGTCCCGTCCAGCGCGCTAAAGTCAGCAGTTCCCAGTGAGTGACGCAACTATACACCACCCTTCCATCAACCGTCCCCTCCGAGACGAAAATTGGACTTCTAGGAACATATGCCTATCGCCACAGGTGTGACCTGCAGTTGTAGCCATTTTAGAATCGGTGGTGAAATCAAAAGACATTCGATTTCAACTCACATCTTCAATCTAGCTCCCGGAATCGAGGCAAGACTTCACTCAATCCTGTGTACCTCCCAGTGAAGCGACGCATCTATACACCACCCCTCCACCAATCTGCCCCCACGAAGCGACAATCTGACAAGCAATGCAAATCGCAAGCTCAGCAAACAATCCACTTGGTAAGTAATACTACTGACCTCTCTATTTCTAGAGCAAAGCCAGGCGACTCCAATAAGCTGTGAGGGACCCAGTGCACCGACTTAAAGGTCGACCCGGTGCTACAAAACTTCAGTCAAGACGCATAGGACCCCCAGGCTGATAAGATTTGTCTAGAGGCATCTCCACATACCCCATCCCCAACAAACGTCACCAGTCACCGTAAGTACCATATAACGTACATCCACTAATCCCCTTTAATCTTTCTAGCTCATCTCATACGAAGCCAGACGAGAATCTGCCATCCACCCCCTTCCACCCCCCTTGATATCCAACGAGGACCAGGGACATCGCATCAGTTGAGTGAGGGCAGGAGGCAATAGGCCCTACTACTCGCGTTGGTTGAGCTCCCCCCTGTTAAACACCACCTCAAAACTGCAACCAATCCCTCCACCGCGAACCACAGGTACAACCACCAACCCTCCCTCAACCACCCAATCCGCCGCCAACCTCCACCCGAGACATCAGCGGACCGAATTCAGCAAATTCTGACACCCAGCCACCACTAACTCCTTGCAAGTTCCGCCAGTCACCGTCTGGCAGTGATCCAAGGACTATACATTTCATCAATATACACGTACAAAGCTACAAACCTGTAAGTGCATACACATTAAACAGACTCCACATACTAAGATGTAAAGTAATTCCCAACCAATTATTTAAAGCAAAAGCATTTAACAGAATCGTTAAGACGTTAAGTAATTATTACACAACAAATTCTCCAATCCACATAGATCTACCAAAATATATGTACATGTCAGTCGACAGCTAATACAAATAAACAAATACAAACAAACAACTTAAATACTACAAACAATAGAGATAGCTCTATACATAATACCAAACATCACATAAACATATCAAATCTCAGTTATATAGGGATCAATAATTACATACCAAACACCTCCCAGTGCCTTTTTGACACAATATAATTACGAGATATCTCTTCAAACTCACTCTATATAATATCACTCTACAATATCACCCCTGCCATCATGTACTCAAATGATTAACCCATATATAACAACTAAATATCACATTAACCTTAGATTAAAT
>NC_134809.1:39429061-39439061 GCF_046742065.1 Oratosquilla oratoria | reverse complement strand
GAAATATCTTTCACTCTAGTCTGCTCTCTTACCTAACTTACTCTCTTTCGGTCTCTCAACGTTATTCCCATCAATGATCTCTCCATTCTCCTCTGTGGATTCTTAGTTTTGTCTACATCGCCTTCGTCAGTTTCCAAGTCTCACATCCGTAGATCATTGGTGGCAGAATATATCGATTGTAAGATTTACGTTTCAAACATAAAGGTAGAGAGCCTCTCAGGATTTGATTATACTTACCAAACACTTTTCGATCATTATCATGATCTTCGGTCACTTTCACCTTCTAACCTCTTTAACTTCTTCAAGACTCTCACCATCGGTTATAATATCTTTACTTTGAACTTTCGTGTTAAACATTACTCTTATTTGTTTTTAAACCTACTTTGAGACTTCCCTTATTCAGATCACTCAGCATGTCTTGCAAGTCTTCTGTTCTTTCTGAGATGAAAATAATGTCATCCGCTGATTTTAGGTGGTTGAAATATTCCCCCTTAATTTTCAAACCTTTCTCTTCCCAACTCAACCTTCTAAAAATCACTTCCAATTAAGTTGTTAATAATTTGGGTGAAACTGTATTACCTTGCCGATCTCCTTTCTCGACCATGATCTTTTCTTTATCTTTATGTAGTCGAATTACAGCGGTACCTTTCGCATAGATATTTTCTAGAACTCTTACGATCTGTTCGTTTGTACCCTGTTTGCCTAGCGAGTTTAGTAATACTATTTGTTCTTCCGACTCAAAGGTCTTCTCGTAATCTACAAAAGCTAAACAAAGATGCATATAGTTTTCTCGATTGGTTGGTTCATTGCCTGCAAATGATGTAGAGTCGAATATCCGCTTCTAAAGCCTGCTTATTTTCTAGGTTGGTTTCCATCTAAAACTTGACTTAGTCTATTTGTAATGATCTTCGAAAATACTTTATATACATTTGATAGGAAGCTAATCGGTTGATAGTTACTAAGGTCTTTCTGGTGTCCTCTTTTATGAAGCAAAATCACTATAGCATTGCAGCAGGATTCAGGAACGCTTTCTTGACGTAAGTACTTGGTGTACAACTGAGCTACAGTAACTTAATATGAACTTCTTTCCCTACGTCTTTCAACAGATCTATCGATATATCATCTTCCCCTGGTGCTTTTCCTTGTTTCATTTTTAGAGCAAATTCTACTTTTTCCTTTGTAATTTGTGGTACACTACTAACGTCTACAGATGAATTTACTGACTCAGCTACGGTCTTTATATAATTTTGAATCTTTATTCAATAATCTCTCCATTCCTATCTTTCAAACATATCATTTGCTGTCTTCCTAAAGCATGTATGCGCTCGGTCCCTTTAATATTTTTATCTTTCCGAATAATTTCCTTTATTTCATTTTTTTTTTGTCACTCCTCTGGCTGGTCACCAAGGAGTCAGAAAAAATTTAGCTTATTTTCTAAGACATTTCTATTGGCCTCTCATTAGGGAAGATGTTTCCCAATATTGTAAAGTTTGTCCTACATATCAGAAGGCAAGCAAACATAATCAATCAATTCCCAAGGCACCCTTAAAACCTATCCTGCTCTAGAAGAACCTTTTTCTAAGGTCTTGATAAACTATGTAGGACCTTTGTCTCCTATTAAGAAAGGAAACAAATACATACTTACTGTAATGTGTTTAACCACGCGGTTTCCTGAAGCTATTCCTCTTAAAAATCTGAGAGCTAACAATATTATTAAAGGACTATTGAGGTATTTCTCCTTAGTAGGCTTTTTTAAAGAAATACAAAGTGATCAGGGCAGTAATTTTACATCTTCCAATTTCAAAACCTCTCTTAGAAATCTAGGAATACATCAAGCTGTGTCTTCAAGCTACCACCCTCAATCTCAAGGTGCGCTAGAAAGATTTCATGGGACTCTAGAATCTATGCTTAGGAAATATGTGTTAGAGAACGAACAAGACTGGGAAGTAGGATTCCTATCTTCACTATTTGCAGATAGAACTTCAGTCCAAGAAAGTATAGGATTTTACTCAGCTGAACTCATATTTGGGCATAAGATAAGAGGTCCCCTTAAAATGTTAAAAGAAAATGGATGAATCCTGAATATCTTATAGAAGTTAATTAATATGTAGAAAAGATATTAGGAAAATTGAAACAAGCTTGGAACTTAGCTATAGAACACTTGAAACAAGCCAATCCACAATGAAATTTTTTTTATAATAAAAATACACAAATTTGGAATTTCAAGATAGGAAATGAAGTCCTTCTATATTTGCCTTTGCAAGGAGACTCACTCCAAGCACAATATCAAGATCCCTACACTATTTTACAAAGAAGAAATAACTTAAACTATGTCACCTCCACTCCGGAAAAAAAAAGACTTTGCCAGGTAAATTCCCTTAAAAAGTATCATTCTAGAAATAATGTATAAACAAGCGTTGTGAGAGAAGAGCCAGAGGATCAAAACTTCCCTTACCCAGAGTTACCTTTACACAATTCCTTAGCTCTAGAAAAATTGAATGAAAAACTGTCCCATTAAAAGCTGAATGTCAAGATGACTTGGTAAGTCTAATTCATTCATATCCTTTGTTAACTTCAGACGTACCAAGACAAACGTCCTCTGTAGAACATCAGATAGAGTTAACTCTAAACAAAGTCATGAAAACTCATCCATACAGACTCAACCCTGAGAAAAGATATATTTTACAGAAGAGATAAAAATCATTACTCCTACAAGGATTGATAGAACCCTCCTTGAGTCTCCCTCTACCATACATAGATAAACTCATAGATGAGATGGGATCTACCAAATATGTTACTACCTTAGATTTTCAATAGGGTATTACAAAATTCACACACACACACACACACACACACACACACACACACACACACACACACACACACACACACACACACACACACACACACACACACACACACACACACACACACACACACACACACGCACACACACACACACACACACACGCACACACACGCACACACACACACACACACACACACACACACACACACACACACACACACACACACACACACACACACACACATCGACTCGGTGGCTCGGTTGGTAGAGCGCTGAACTGGGAAGTAGAAGTGCTCCCAGTACCCAGTTTGAATCCTGCCCAGGGCCGAAATTATTTCGGTATCGCTGTGCCTCGGGTCGTTACTCTGACTCTCGTGGGCGGGGAGTTGGGTGTGTGTGTGTGTGCAAGGTCAAAGCATTACCCATAGATCGGACCTACGAGCTCTGAGCTCTCTTCCAGGAGGGAAATAGCTGTCGATCACGAGTCCAACACGTGATCCAAAGACCAAGTGAATACACACACACACACACACACACACACACACACACACACACACACACACACACACACACACACACACACACACACACACACACACACACACACACACACACACACACACATATATATATATATATATATATATATATATATATATATATATATATATATATATATATATTCGTGATATCCTCCACCCGCAACAAGAAGTTGGCCAACATGGACGTAAAAAGCTTCTACACACGTGTTCCATCTAATTAGGTAATAGAGCTCCTTAGAGACAAAATCAAGAAGGAGAAAATCGACTTCCCTCTGTCCCCTAAAGACTTTGTCGATTTGATACTACATCGCTGTTTCCATCAGAAATTTGGCATGGCCATGGAGTCTCCGCTGAGTGCAGTCCTTGCCAATATGTTTATAGAATTTTTGGAAGCAGGACCTTCTGCTGACATCGTTCCCGAGTATGCGACCTGGCTGCACTACGTGGACTATATCTTACTCATCACACCCAGGCGATTAAACCTTCATCGCTTTGAAATTGCATTGAACGAGGTAGAGCCCACTATTCAGTTTTCCATGGAAGAAGAATTAACGATTCCCTTCCTTTCTTAGATACACATATATCAAAACATGGTAACAAGCTGAATTCTAAAGTATACAGAAAACCAACTAACAAAGACGATTTAATTCACCTCTACTCCCACCATGACATCAGGGTCAAGGAAGGAGTAGTGCATATTCTTAGGGCACTCAGAACATACAGTGAAGAATTATCAGAAGAAGAGTGCTGGTATACCAGGGAAACTTCCTTATATATAGTTGCAGAAAACAAGCCATCAAGATTCTGGAAGGCCGTAGGCAGCAGGGTGGGACAGTCAAACGTCTCGTGTTACTAACCAGCAATGTCGCCAAAAAACCTGACTCGTATTCTAAAAACCACCAACTTGGAAGTAGTGTGCCAAACCAGTAGGACGAAAATAAACATCGGCAAAACGCCGACCAATGAAGCCTGTGTTTGTCGGATTCCGTGCTCGGGATGTGGAAAATCCTACACTGGGGAAACATTACGAGATCTAAAAACCCGGATACGAGAACACCGATACAACGTCCGCCATTATGTCACCAACAATACGTATGTTGCACATAGGAACAGTAGCAACCACTTGATGAACTGGGAAAATGAAGAACTTCTAGTACATGAAACCGACAAGATCCGTAGTAAATGTTTGGAGGCAGACATCATACAAAGAACCAGCACAGTTGAACAAAACAGGGGTATGTTCAATATCTTACCCCACCTAATTCCTTTAATACCCTTTGGCCCCAAAAATCTAAGTCATCCCTAGTCGCCCTCCAACACCCACCCCTCCACCAGTACACATCTGTCCACCCTTCTTATTTTCTTCTTCCTTTTGTTCCTCCATTGTGAGTTAGTGTCCTTCACCCAGCCCATTGTTTCAAATTATCCTTAATCTTTCCTGTTCCCAGACATTTGGTCCACCTTCTCCGTAACCTTTCCTAATATTCACTGACCCCCTTCCTTCTACCTCCCTTCCTCTCTCCCTCCCCCCTCCCCTCGGTTCCCCCAGTTCTTCTTATTTAACCTCAGTCGTGTATATTACGCCTATGCACTTGAAAAAACTGTAACAAGTGAAATGGTGTTCATTTCGCCAGACTTTGTGGTAACAGCCACTTTCATACATACATACATATATATATATATATATATATATATATATATATATATATATATATTGCTAAACAGAAATGTAGTAGCACATTTGTAAATGACACACAGGAAACCCACAGTCGGAGAAAATAAACTTCGAATAAAGAAGAATCTTATATTTCGGCTATCAACTGCAGCCCTCTTCAGGAAAGTACATAAGACAGAGGACAGAGGGGACTTATAAGCTACAGAAAAGAGAAGGAATGCGGACAAATGACCTCGCTCAGGTGCGGGGCAAACTGGGGTGGCGGAGGAGGGAGGGGGTGAGGTGAGGGGGGGTTGTAAGCTCCGTACCAGTTTGCTAACAGCTGCTCGTGAGATGATGTCAGGAGTCCACTGTCCTTTGGAGATATTAATATTAGGGCATTCCTCAATTAATGCTGATTCGACTATTTTTCTCCTGAAACCGCAGTGGGACTTGAACACTAATCTGGCCTTACCCCAGTCGAAAGAATGATTCTTATTTTTGACATGAAGAAATACAGCCGAATTTTCTTGCCCATACCTAATTGACCTTTTATGTTCTGCCAATCTAGTGTTCAAGTCTCTCCCGGTTTGACCCAAGTAAACCAAATCACAATCTTGGCAGGGCAAACAATAAACACCAGGTGACTCAACTTCCTTCGGTTTTTGTTGAACGTTCACAATTTGCTTACGCACGGTGTTAGGATAGTGATAGGCAATTGAAGTCCCCCTTAATTACCAAATTACCCCGCCTATTAGTATCTCATTTAATGATTGCCTTGTATCTTCTAGCATTTTCGTATGCTCGTTCTCTTTCCAAGCGTTTGTTTTTGGGGGCACATAAGTCACCACAAACTTTCTGCTTTTCATGTTCTTGTCTTCGACTTTAATCATGATCAGTTCTACATTACCTTTGCCTTCCGCAATTATTGTCACATTCAAGTAGTTCTTGACCAAGACCATGATTCCTCCTCCCTGTTTCTTGTCTTTGTTTTTAATCTAGTAATTATATAGTCCATGACCAACATCGATGGATGTATTTCACCCCTTAGTTTAGTCTCCACAATTCCCATTATGTCTGGTTTTTCTTCTAGCAGGTAATCATTAAGTTCATTCAGTCCTGAAATTAATCCGTCGATGTTGGTATAGGCCACTTTCAATTTTCTTCTTTCTCCATTTTTTTTTCTGTCTTTGGTTCGCCCATTCTGATGTACCATTTCTTCAGTCTCATGTCGATTACTCTCCAATAGAATTCCTTGCTTTTGGTCTCCGTTCTCTTCGCGTTTTTTTCCTCTGCTTCATCTCCTAGTATCTTCTCATTTTCTAATTCCTCAATACTCATTTCTCTTTTTATCCATATCTTATTGTACTTTTCACTCCTTGCCAAGTTACCTACTTTTTCAAATATGTCTTCTACTATCATTTGTGTTCTTAGTTTTATCTTTAGGGGTCGAATTCTATCCTTAGAATAGTGACCAATCCCATATGCATCGTCAAGGTCTTTTCCTGAATCTTGGTCTCCATCCTAAATTTCTTCTGTATATGTATATGTATATATGTACATGTTTACGTATATGTATATGTATATATATATACATGTATATGTATATGTATATGTATATGTATATGTATATGGGTCAGATTTTTGTAGTAAGACAGATATGTGAGAAAGGTATAGGAAAGGTAAGGGTGTTTTTTTGGGGCTTTTATGGATTTGGAAAAGGCTTATGACAGTAGACAGGAAGGCACTGTGGGAGGTATTACAGATATATGGGATAGGAGGAAGGCTTTTAGGAGCTGTGAAGATTTTTTACGAGAGTAGTAGAGCTTGTGTCAGGATTAGAAATGGAGAGAGTGAGTGTTTGAGGTAAAGGTGGGACTTCGTCAGGGATGTGTTATGTCACCCTGGCTGTTCAATTTATACATGGAAGGGGAGGTGCGAGAGGTAAATGCAAGGGTAGTGGGTCAATGATTGGAGATGGTTAAAGAAAATGGAGAAAAGTGGGAGATACGCCAGCTGTTGTTTGTGGACGACACTGTGCTTGTAGCAGGATCAGAGGAGGGATTGAGAAAGTTAGTGACAGAGTTTGGAAAGGTGTACGAAAGAAAGAAGTTGAAGATAAATGTGGTTAAAAGTAAGGTGATGAGATGTACAAGGGGAGAAAGTGACATCAAACTGGAAGTGAGTATTAAGGGAGAGCGACTGGAGGAAGTGGATATTTTTAGATACTTGGGCGCGAATGTGGCAGGAAAGGGAGGAGTGGAGGCGGAGGTAGAATGTAGATTGAGAGAAGCGAGTAAATGCCTGCCTTGGTGGATTAAAATGTGTAATGAGAAATTGACATTAGGGAATGGATGCTAAGACGAGATTGTATGAAGGAGTGCTTGTGCCGACAGCACTGTCCGGGGCAGAAACATGGAACATAAGAGAGGAAGGGAGAAGAAGTTTGAATGTGTTTGGGATGAGGTGTCTGAGAAGTATGATATGGGTTACTAGGCTGGATAGGGTGAGAAATGAGGAGGTGAGAAGGAGAACGGGGACGGAAAGGGAGTTGGGAGATAGGGCGGATGAAAGAGTATTGGGATGGTTTGGACGCATGGAGAAAATAAGAAAAGAAAGATTAGTAAAAGAGGTGTGGAAGGCAGATGTGGAAGAAGTGAACATGAGGGGTCGACATAGGATGAGATGGATGGGTGTGGTAAAAGGGGCTTTGGGTGAGAGGAAAATGTCTGTTGAAGAAGGAAGGGAGGTGACAGATAACAGAGGTGAATGGAGAATGGTCTTATATGGATGATGTTGTGATGCATGTGGTGGAGTGGGTGGGGGATGTGGGGTGAGGGAGTATGTATGAGAAATAATTTGACGCAGCCCGAAGGGATATCTTCTCCTTTTCTGCATGAAGGGATGGAGAGGAGGGTCGCCGATTTAATGAAGTGGCCTTGCTGTGAATGTGCTGTGTCTTATGACACTGCTTCTGACCCAGGGCAGTGGGCGAGATGCAGGGATGACCCGTCATGCAGGAGGTGCCGAGATAAGAGGGAAGGAAAAGGGTGGAGGGGAGTAGAGTGTGATAGGGATTGAATGGGTGGGAGTGGTTTTATGCCTTTGTCTTTTGAATACCTCCCTTATAAGGGGGAAAAGCCTTTGGTATATATATACACACATGCATACATATATATATATATATATATATATATATATATATATATATATATGTACACACACACACACACACACACACACACACACACACACACACACACACACACGCACACACACACACACACACACACACACACACACACACACACACACACACACACACACACACACACACACACACACACACACACATATATATATATATATATATATGCGTAAATAACCACTAGGAAAAATTAAAACTAACGAAGCAGAGCGCTTTCGTGTAATTACATCTTCAGTGCAGATACAAAGAAGGAATTATAAGATGAAGAAACAAGGTACAGAATATATGACATAGTGAAGAGGGCATTCGGAGAGGTAGTGGAAGAAGTACACGTGACGGACGTATGGGCCGTCCTGGTAGCCAACAAGTATGGGACGTTTGGGCCGTCCTGGTAACCAACAAGTATGGGACAACTGCTCATAATTTATATTACAATTCAAACAATTTTGAAATTTCATGAGAAATAAAACTATCTAATTTGTACAAACCTTGATGAAGATTAACATTTATCCCCTTACTAGATTTGATCAAACTGCATTCAATTAAATTTCTTTCTGTTATGTTGTTGTTGTATGTGATGACTTTAGCGTTATCCCAGTCAACTGGGTGGTTAAAATGGTTCATGTGGTTGAATATACCGCTAGATTGGTTTCCCTCTCTAACGTATTTCTTATGTTGATTAATTCGTGTTGTGAGTGCTTTAGCAGTCTGACCAACATAAAACTGATTACATGATTTGCAAGGTATTTTGTACACACACCCTTTATTACTATTGACAGAATTATTTATGAGCATTTGTCTTACAGTGTTCTTGTTATTGAAAACTACATTAATGTTAAATTTACGTAACATATTTGGAATATTTTGCAGGTTCTCTTGGTACGGTAAAATTAGCAAGTTATTCACATTGAAAGTTTGAGTTGACCTAAGGTTGTAAAATGTCCTTTTAGCACGATAGTAAGCTTTATCAAGAACATGTGTGGGGTATTGTAGCTTAGTACCAATGTCGTAAATACATCCTATTTCATCATCGATGTACTCTGGGCTGCAAATGCGTAGGGCCCTGAGATACATCGACGCGAAAACAGATACCTTCACGCCATCAGGGTGTGAGGAATAATAGTGTATATATGAACAAACGTTGGTTGGTTTGCGATATACACTAAACTTCAACTCACTTTCACGGCGGTAGATATTACAATCAAGGAAAGGCAAAACGCCTTCTTTCTCTATCTCCACCGTGAACTTAATGGAACTGACCAAATTATTAAGCTTACATAAAAAATCATTTACATTATCTTGAATGGGCCACAGACATAGGATGTCATCAATGTACCGCATCCATGTAATGTTGGGGGGAATGATCTTACTTAAAATTTTGGTTTCAAAAAACTCCATATATAGATTACTCAATACGGGGGAGAGAGGATTACCCATGCTCATTCCAAATTTCTGAGAATAAAATTTATCATTAAATTGGAATTTGCAATCTTTAACACACAATTTGATCAGTTCAATCAAGGTGCCTGAAGGTAATGGTAAATCGTGCTTATTTAACTCTTCTTTAAGATAGATTAAAAGGTCATCCAAGGGAACTTTCGTAAACAGACTAACAATATCATAACTTACCAATTTAAATTCATAGTCTGGTTTTACCTCACTTAGTTTGTTAATGAGGTCCAAACTGTTCTTAACATGTGAAGTGGAAATAGTTCCAACTAGTGGACTAAGAATTGTTACCAACCATTTCGAAAGTTTGTATGAAGCTGAACCTATTGAAGAAACGA
>NC_134809.1:39401561-39416561 GCF_046742065.1 Oratosquilla oratoria | reverse complement strand
AGAACCGGCTGGCTGTCAACGACCAGTCTTTAGCTCTCCTTTACTTCCCTTAAAGAAAGAGATAAATCTTTTTCTTCTTCATTCTCTTCTACTCTATTCTTCCTTCCAACCCGCAGCTGATAAACTTTTTTTTTTATTTTTTTGTTCACTTTTTCCAACTTCTTAACTTCATCTCTCTCACCAAAATTCCTTCCTTTTCACTTTCTATCTGTTATCTCTATGTTCTTTTTTATTTTCCTCGTTTTCGTATATATTTTCTCTTCAGTACTCCCTCACGTCTCAATGACGTTCAGCCTCTTACATTTCGCTTTTTTCCTGGTACCCCTATTATCATTCACTGTCTTTCGGACTCCTAACTCCACTCTCGCACCCAACTCCTACTTTCACCTTCACTCTGAAGGGCGTCCTCCTCCTCCTCAAGGAGAAGTGCGAGTTACTGAAGCAAAGAAAAGGGGGGAATCTGGCGAGCAGAAGAGGGAATCTTACTCAACACCTTTCTCTGATTCTCTGCCGTCGTCATCCATAGCACCACATTTACCGTATAACTCAGTATAAATTTCACTGCTTCCAGTCTCAATGTTATTGTTGTTTTCATTACTATTACCTTTACTAACCAGCACATTTACCGTATAACTCTGTATAATTGTCACTGCTTCCAGTCTCAATGCCATTGTTGTTTCCATTACTATTACCTTTACTAACCAGCACATTTACCGTATAACTCGGTATAATTTTCACTGCTTCCAGCCTCAATGCCATTGTTGTTCCCATTACTATTACCTTTACTAACCAGCACATTTACCGTATAACTCGATATATTTTTCACTGCCATTGTTGTTTCCATTACTGTTACCTTTACTAAATACAATGACGAGATTTATGGATCTTGGTCCAGCTTAGGACAGATCTTATGCGGCTGAAAAGGCAAACTCTGAAATGAGTTATGAATGACTGACAGCCTTTTTTCCAGCCTCAATTGCGTAAAATTGGTTGTCTTTAACCAAAACAATTTTATAAATAACGTCACCATATTGAAATAGAAACTAAGGTATTGAATATAGGCTATTCAAAACCTTTGTTCTATCTAACGCTATTTATTCAGTTTAAAGGATCCTTTCATCCGTAAAGGGTTAATAAGTTAATAAAAGCAACATCTTTTATCATCTTATTCCTATCAACGCCAGATGTTTTCCGGAGTGATAAGTTTAAAACAATATCGTGTAGCCTTAGTAAGCTTAGTAGCATATATGACTCTTTTTCTATCTACATGTTTCAAACAGCGGAAAAAAGAGCACAACAACAAAATGCACGCAGAGGGGTAATGGGAAAAAAGTATGAGTGTTTGTATAGGGGATTGGTCTTGAAATGACCTTTTTAATGATCCAAGTCATAGACAGACACGAAGACACCAAGGAAATAATATTTTAGAGCCTTTCAGTACCAATAAATAAATAAATAAATAAATAAATAAATAAATAAATAAATAAATAAATAAATAAATAAATAAATAAATAAATAAATAAATAAATAAATAAATAGATAGATAGATAGATAGATAGATAGATAGATAAATAAATAAATAAATAAATAAATAAATAAATAAATAAATAAATAAATAAATAAATAAATAAATAAATAAATAAATAAATAAATAAATAAATAAAAGTAGTGTGTGTTGGTTGGCTTTTACAAAAGATAATTACACAGAAAAATGTAGACGTTTCAGAAAATCCAGTGTTGCGTGATCCCCTGAAGAGAGGACGCATGCAGCTGCTAGGCTTTAAAGAGCAATAACCGTGAAATTACAAAGAGAGAATGGATGAAGATTCAATACTGACAGATTACATCATTGATTTGACCTTGGTGGCGTAACCGGAAACGTGTTTATCTCACATGTATCCATATACCATAACTAACCATTATGATATCACATGACTGACACGTGACCCACATGCGCGCAAGAAGGAGCCAACAGGCACTGGCCTCTTCCAATACCTCCAATCTTGCTGACCTCCACATTCCCAAACCTAACTCAAGCATACGACACACATCACGCCACCGCCCAAAGGAAAATTACCGAAACAAGTACATAGTGTCGCCAGACATATCATTAACAATTTCCTTTTACCTACGACAACCCTACACAAGAAAGCTGATGCATCCCTTTCTGTATATCTAAACCCCGGCGACGTAGTCGCCATGAGGAGAGAACTGTCCCTTAGAAGGAATACCTGGGGACTCTCCTCGAAGGAGATTACATCCCCATGTTGTAAATATTTCTTCAATAAATCAAGAAAGCTCGAAGAGGGTTGGCATTTCCAGGCACAGGTGTAGCTATTAACCGGTTACACGACTGGGTCTCTGTGTCACCCTAAAGTGTAGCCATTAACCGTTTACACGACTGGTGGCAACGATGGGATCAGTCCGCTATCCCTCCCTACGCCTCCGAAGAGAGACCGCCCATCCTCGACTATCTACGCTTGCACAGCCTCCGAAGGAAGCCGCTAGTCCATGACTGGAATTGTCAGCACAGAGCAGTGATTCCCAGTAACACATTCTCAAGACAAAACTCAACGCATCGCCGCATCAAACTCCAATCAAGTCATAAGAACGCCCAGTGCAATGCATCGAAGCCCAGCATCAATCACGCCCAGCGCATCGGCTTCGAGACTCCAATCAAGCCCCCGGAATCGAACCCAGACTCAGAAAAATCGTGGCAACTGCGTACAAGACTTTATTCAGCCAGGCGCACATACTGCAAGTTCACTAGCCACCTTCCCACGAGCCTACGCAGTATTCGGTCAAGGCAGCTGTCCGGCATGTAACCTCAGCAAACGCATCGCGAGGCATTCTCGCGCGCCCACTCCGTAAGTAATACTACTTGAAATCTTATTCGTTCCTCTACTTCTAGAAGGAAACCATACCCGTCATAAAAATCATCAAGTTGACCCGGTTGTGTATAAGTACAGTTTTTTTTCTTTCAAAGAAGATTATTTCAGACATAGATATGGATACAGCATGGGATCTAATATTACCTGAAATCAAACCCTCAGATATGTTCTGGTATAAATATGTAGGTGACATCTTTTCGATATGAAATGACAAATGGAGCTCTTTCGAAGATTTTCTCTCCAAACTCAACAAACTATCACACAACATAGAATTTAAAGTTGAATGGGAAGTAGACGAGAAAATGCCTTTCTTGGACATACTTGTCACTAGGTGTCCGGATCAATTGCCCTTCACAATATACCGAAAACCCATATACACTGGCAGCTATTTACACTTTTCAAATACAATATCTGGATACAGAATTAGAATTAGTACACCTACAATTGTCAGAATTAGGTATCCGGATTGTTTTTTACCGAAAGCACACAGTAAAGCTAAAATAAATTCTTACAAAACAAATCCTAACCCCACAAATAAGTACATATGGGATACCAAAGGTATCACATTTATATATATATATATATATATATATATAATACATAAATATGTATATATATAAATATATATATATATATATATATATATATACGCGCGCGCGCGCGCGCGCGCGCGCGCGTGTGTGTGTGTGTGTGTGTGTGTGTGTGTGTGTGTGTGTGTGTGTGTGTGTGTGTGTGTGTTTGTGTCATTTTGACAATTGGAAATAAACTAATCTGCTGGGATTTGAACCCCCGCCAGAGCGGTACAGTCCTCGCTTTATATGAAGCATTCCGCTCTGGCGGGGGTTCGAATCCCAGCAGATGAGTTTATATATATATATATATATATATATATATATATATATATGTATATAAACGAGGTCTATTAAAAAAAATACGCTGACTCTTTGAATTGCGCGGCTCCAGCTGGTTCCAGGGGAATTTGCTTGGTGTCGTTAGGTCTGCACAGATCACCTGATTACGACGCCATTTCTCGATTGCAAATATCTTTATTTGTGTATTAGCTACGCGGTTTTTAGTGAAGTGAGATTTTTTTCGTTTGGCGGATTTCAGAATGAATGACGTAAAGGAGTAACGACTTACTGTGAAATTTTGTGTTAAACTTGGAAAATCTACGACTGAAACTTTTGCTATGCTTAACACGGCTTACGGTGATGTTGCTATGAAGCGTACGGCATGTTTCAAGTGCCATGAACGTTTTAAGGATGATCGACAGTCCATTGAAGATGATGAGCGTCCTGGACGTCCTTCCACGTCAACCGACGACCCACACGTCGACAAAATCAACACCCTGGTGCGGGCAAATCAACGTCTTACTGTCAGGGAGCTTGCTAAAGAGTGTGGGATATCAGTTGGATCTTGTTGCGAGATTTTGACAAAAAGATTGAAGATGCACCACGTTGCTGCGAAATTTGTGCCATGCCTGATGACGGACGAACAAAAAGCCCATCGCGTCCTGGTTTGTCAGGAACTGCTTGATCGTTCAGAGGAAGATGAAAACTTCTTGTCCAGGATCATAATAGGTGACGAATCGTAGGTTTATGGTTTTGACATTGAAACGAAGGTCCAATCGTCCCAGTGGATAAGTGAGACATCCCCTAGACCCAAAAAAGCTCGCCAAGTTCGATCCAAGGTAAAGCTGATGCTGACAGTTTTCTTCGATGCTAAGGGTGTTGTTCACCACGAGTATCTCCCCGAAGGCTCCACAGTGAACCAGACTTACTACGATGAAGTTCTGAAACGTCTGAGGGACATCATCCGTCGCAAAAGCCAGAAATGTGGAGGAGTGGCGACGGGTTTTCCCAGCACGACAATGCTCCAGCCCATTCAGCCCTCAGAACTCGTGAGTTTTTGGCCAAACACTCGATCACTGTTCTTCCCCACCCCCCACCCCTACTCACCTGACGTTGCTCCTTGCGATTTGTTCTTGTTCCCCAAACTCAAAAGACCCTTGAAAGGAAGAAGTGTTGAGAACGGAAGAGGGTATGGAGGGAGAGGAACACGGCAAGGATGAATTATATAAGCTGTTCGTTTTCTGAGATTGTATGTACATTGAGAATGTCCTGTTAAGGACGTAACGTCAGTGAATAAAATTCCAATTGTTCTCTGTGTTTAGCTCACCGCCCTTCCACTCATATGTCTTCCATACTTCAACATATATGTATATATATATATATATATATATATATATGTGTATATATATATATATATATATATATATATATATATATATATATATATATATATGACGTAAACGGAGTAGGAAACACAGGAGTCTTAGTCTTGAGTTTATTCCTGACTAGTTTCGAAGGTATGCTTTTTCAACGTATATATATATATATATATATATATATATATATATACATATATATATATGTATAAATACAAACTCTATATATATATATTTATATATGTATATACATATATATATACATATATATATATATATATATATACATATATATATATTTGTGTATATATATGTGTAGCTATATATGTATATGTACATACATATATATATACATACATATATATATCTATATATACATACATATGTATATATATATATATATATATATATATATATATATATATATATATCAGACAATCTCCATGACCGTCGCGCAGAGGATTCGAACCACTGCTTCTGGACCCAAGAGAGGCTCCATAACACCCGCCTTAGACCACTCGACCACCGACGATATAAAACCGTATGAACTCATAATCTATCTGATTACCGAGATTGGGGAGGGCGCTAACTGCTCCCCCATATAACCCCCATTTCACCATACGGCCAATCGCACTCGTGGGAGTGGTAAGGACTGGAACGAATCCCTTTCACGCTTCTCGCCATCGTAACTATATGAGAAATTCGCTAGTAAACAGCGACATCAATCAGACAATCTCCATGTCATGGAGATTGTCTGATTGATGTCGCTGTTTACTAGCGAATTTCTCGTATATATATATATATATATATATATATATATATATATATATATAATATATATATATATATATATATATATACATATATATATATATATATATATATATATATATATATATATATATATATACGGGAACTCTTGTACATTTAAGGCGTCTTTAAAAGTACATTTGAAGATGTCTTAGAGGAAAACGTTCGGTCACTGTTTATCAAATATTTCCAGTGGTTTCTGCAAATATATTTAACAAGTACTTCCTGTGAGTACTTGTATATATAATATATATATATATATATATATATATATATATATGTATATGTATGTATATGAAGAAAGTAGTCTATCTAATATCACCATTAGTAAAGAAGTAATCAAGCAGGTTGAAAGACTAGCTACAAAATCCTCTGTTCCAGACGAAATTTTTCCGAGAATACTAAAGGAGTGTAAATTTGAAATCTGCGGCTAGTTAACTGAAATATTTAATAAATGAGTGAACACTGGTTTTGTGCCTACTGCTTAGAGGCAAGCAAACGTTGTTCCTGTTTTTAAGAAGGGAGATAGATCGTCCATATGCAACTACAGGCCAATCAGTTTGACATCGGTTATAGGAAAAATGCTTGAATCAGTAATAGTAAATAGACTCAGAGAACACATCGAAAGACATAATTTAATTCGTGATTCACAGCATGGTTTCTCCAAGGGTGAGTCAAGTGTGACTAATCTTCTATCCTTTTACACAAAAGTATATAAGGCGTCAGATAACAATGATAATTACGATGTTGTTTACCTTGACTTTAGCAAAGCGTTCGACAAGGTGCCACACCAGGGACTACTAAATGAAATCAAAGCCTAAGGCATAGGAGGAAAAGTGTTAGAATGGATTAGAGCTTGGATTAGTAACAGAAAACAGTGGGTCACCATAAATGGAGTAAAATCCAGCTGGGCAATGTTACTAGTAGGGTCCCCCAGGGCTCGGTTTTGGGTCCCTTGTTCATTATGTTCATAAACGACTTAGACGATGGGATAAATAGTGCAGACGACACTAAAATAGGATGATCTTAACAAATTGTTCATATGGTTTGGTGAAATGGCAAATGAACTTCAATATCTCTAAGTGTAGCGTGTGAAACGTATGGCTACACAACCCCAAAAATAGATACAGTTTAGATAACACGCTTTTAGAGAAATCTGAGTGCGAGAAAAACTTGGGAGTTCTAGTGAGCCCGGAGCTTAAAACTAGGAAACAGTGCATTAGCACCAGGAATAAAGCTAACAGAGCATTAGGTTTCATTGCTAGGATGGTAACGAATAGAAGTGCAGAGGTAATTATCAAATTCTATCTAGCGATAGTTAGACCCCTCCTTGACTATGCGGTACAGTTTTGGTCTCCGTCCTACAGAATGGACATGAAAGGTCACAAACAAACAAATAATAGAAAATGAATATAAACGTAGGAGAGGTCAACAGAAGGACAAAACCATACAGTAAGGACAAATGATCACCCACGCCGTGAGGTGGTCAATTGGTTCCCGCGCTGTGGAGTGGAAGAGTAGACATTATCAGCATGGAAATGTGCGATCATGGCTTTGGAAGAAGGGAGAATTTGATATGCAACGCTTCGAGAATTGCAAGCCTTCTTTGGTCTTTTTCCGTGACAATAATAGAAATGCCCTTCACGAGATCCTCTCTTGTGAGTCGTAGTTGCTGGTGGTTTTTGTTATGATTTTTATGGCGCCTTCAGATAAATGAAAAGTAAGCCTTCTCGATACTTTAGTAGTAGTCATACCAATATAAGACGCATGAGGTCCACAGTCCTCATGTTGGCATACAAATTTGTATACGGCATGACTACGCTGAAGGAGAGAGAGGGCGTTATGGGTGGTGTCATTTCTCATGACCAGGCTACTAATCCTGTTATTTTTGTAAAAAACTACCAGATTTAGCCTATCGCTCTCGTTAATAGGTTTGATATTTCTTTTAACGATGTCCTTGATAACGCGTTCTTCGGTCTTATATGAAGTTGACATCTGGCGGGATGATCTGTAAGGTGTTGTTTTGTTGGTTATACCACTTGTTTATAGTATGTTTGACCACACTGGAAACGACGTGATGTGGTTATCCATTATCTACAAGCATTTGGGATACCCAGTCTATTTCTCTGTGGATGTTTTTCCATTCGCTGCAGTGGGACAGAGCTCTCCTGACGAAAGCTGCGATAGAAGTGCCATTAAATCAGTCAGGGCATTCGCTTTGCCCATTCAAACAATGGCTAGAGTTAGTGGATTTGACGTAGACCGAAGTAGAAATTGTGTCCTCCTCGACTTTTAGGAGGACATCCAAGAAGGGAAGGGCACCATCTGTACTCTTTCCCATGGTGACGTGTAGACCGGATTTCTCCTCGAATGTTTGACGTAAGACCTGCAGATCGGACTCACTGTTTATACAAATGAATGTGTCGTCAATGTATCTCTAGATGTTACCGAAGATTTGTTCCTCGACAGAACCCATAAAAAAGTTTGCGAAGAGAACTCCCAGCGGAGATCCCATGGCAACGCCATTCCTTTGGACATACATTCTTTATCTTGGGCATTTGAAAGAAGCTTCTTTGGTTTAGATTTCAATCAGGAACTTCAGGGCTGGTTCAGGGTTTTTCAACTTTGGGGTAGACACGTCACGATATAATCTGTCCAAAATATAACTAATAGTTAAATTTATGGGAACATTCGTAAATAGTCAGACGAAGAAGCCACGCTGTACCCGATTGGAACGTATGGTGTCAGAAGGGTGGCGAGTCTTTTGGCTAAGGAATACGTGGGGTGATAATCTGGGTGATGATAGGCTGTATATGTATATATATGTGTGTATATACATATATATATATATGGAAATAAACTCATCTACTGGGATTCGAACCCCCGCCAGAGCGGAATGCTTCATATAAAGCGAGGACTATACCGTCTGTACTACACAGGCAGTACAGGCGGTATAGTCCTCGCTTTATATGAAGCATTCCGCTCTGGCGTGGGTTCGAATCCCAGCAGATGAGTTTATTTCCAATATATATATATATATATATATATATATATATATATATATATATATATATATATATATATATATACATACATATACATCCTTCCAGTGTCGCGTATTCATTATGTTTCTTTACATAGATAATAGCGTCACTTAGGGGGTCTAACACTTTATTATAATTGTAATTGTTATTGTAATCGGTTTTATTCATGATGACCACTCCTATCCCTTTTTTGTCAGCACTCGGTATGGCGTAACTATTGGAAGTAGCTAGGCCAGAGTTCTACCAATTGAGCTAATGGAGCTATAAAAGTCTCTAACTTGGAAGTTGATCTAACTCCCGAAGAATCTAAGTAGACTGCTAACTGCCGTCATTACTTAATTTTCACGGAAACCCAACCTCAACACATAGCCTGGGGTGAACCTAGTACGAATCCTTGCTGGGCTTTCGTCGTTGTAAATATCTGAAGAAAATCGCTATTGACGGCGTATGTTAACCCAAATAATTTCCGACATTAACCCCGGGATTCGAATCGGGGCCTTGCTTGATGCTAGGTCAGAGCTCTACCGACTGAGCTAATGGAGCTGTAAAAGAACATCATATTACCATACACTGAGTCTATTAACGCCTTTTCCAAATTATTACCAAACAACCATATCAATATTATATTCAATTATCCTAACAGTATTTTTAGGAAAATAGTGAATATACATCGCAGAACGAATGTGGATACCAGACCCGGGGTTTACAAACTACCTTGTAAAGACTGTGAAGAAATATACTGGGGCCAAACAGGAATACATTTGATAACGAGAATCAAGGAACACAAAAATCCATCAAATATGGCCAAGAAAATTCCGCAATGTTCCCTCATGCCAGCAAAGAGGATCATCGCATGGACTGGGATAATACCACCATCATTTACAAATCCCAGTGCAGTTTTCGAAGAAAAATGACTAAATCCTCCTTGATAAAACATTTTCCAAATTTCAATACCTCGAAAGGTCAGTGGTCCCCTGACTGCATAACTTGGATGGCTGCAAATAAATTAATCTCAAAAACGGCCGGACATCACCTCACTATCGGTCAACCTTCGCCCCGACCTCATCAAGGACATATAGCCTGAGTCCCCCCCTCCCCTGTCCCTGTCCCCTCAATGTACCCCTCTTAGCTATGTTTATTCGCGCACTCCACACTATGTATCAATCTGCTGAAGAGGACTACAGGTAGTGGTCGAAATATCCAGTTCTTCTGTCTTTCTTATCTCATTCTCTGACAGTGAGTTAATAATCTCTCTCTCTCTCTCTCTTCTCTCTCTCTCTCTCTCTCTCTCTCTCTCTCTCACACACACACACACACACACACACACACACACACACACACACACACACACACACACACACACACGCACGCGCACACACACACACAACCACACACACACAACCACACACACACACACACACACACACACACACACACACACACGCACACATACACACACACGCACACACACACACACGCACACACACACACACGCACACACACACACACACACACACACACACACACACACACACACACACACACACACACACACACACACACACACACACACACACACACACACACACACACACACACACACACACACACGTATATATATATGTATATATTTATATACATATATATGTATATATATATATATATATATATATATATATATATATATACATATATACATCAGAGCTCACAGAACATCCAATTCGTTAGTGGTCCACCTTGACGACTTTGGCCACCTACCAGATTGGGAAAGAACAGAGGTGCTGCATAAAGGTCTAACAAAACAGAGAAGCAAAGTAATTGAGACAGCCTGTATCAATCTACATCCATGTAGCAACCACCGTGATGGATTTGTAAAGTTGGCGAGAGTAACGGGCAGCTTGGTTATTCGTGATGCCGAACGGGGGTGCATGAGGAGCGAAGACGAACGGGGAGGAACGGGTTAAGCTGTGGGTATATAAGCTGTCAATTATTTGTTTGTGTACACTCTGAGGAAGTCCTTTCAGGACGAAACGTTAGAAATAAAAACTACAACGGTTCCTGGTGTTTACCTCACCACCCTTCTACTCATATATATATATATATATATATATATATATATATATATATATATATATATATATACATATACAGTAGGCGTCACTCAGGTCAGGTTAACTGGGGTAGCTGTTTCAAACAGTGAGATGGCGAGTGATTGTGTTTCAGTGATCAGCGCTGAAGAGGTACCATCTCTACGTGATAGAAGTGTTGCCTTAGGGAAGATTGTTGAAGGCCTTAAAGAGGAGAATCAAGTTCTTTGCTCGAACACCCAAAACACGGAGCATAATCCATATTTGGATCCTGGGTGGTAAAAGGTGACAAACAAAACACGGAGCCAGGGTAAACAGCCCTCATCAGACCCGGTTGAATGCAGAAACTCATTTCAAGCTCTCGTGGGTTTACAAGAAGAAACGAAGAAAATGCAAGAGAAGAAGGATAGGGTATTCGCTAGGTCACTGCCCACCGGTAAGATTTTGGTTGTAGAAGACAGGCAGGTGATGTATTTAGATAGCGCCATCTGCGATACGATAAATATAGGAAGCATAGGACCCAAGTGTGTTTCCTCCGGGCGGGAATTGGTGATGTTAGAGACAGGATTGAAGAGTGTATAGTCGGGGAAGGTGTGAAACCTATCGTTTGTTTGAGTCCTGGTGGAAATGACATAGGTAAGTTAGGGAGTGAGGAATTGTTTGCGCGGTTTCGGGATGCGCTAGATAAGATTAGGAATAAGGGACGGTTTCCTGTTGTATGTGGAATCCTTCCGAGGCGTAGAGTTGAAGGCATGTGGCATTCCAGGACGATTGGAATGAATTGCATACATACATATATACATACATACATACATACATACATACATACATACATACATACACCAAAGGTATGTATGTATGCAATTCATTCCAATAGTGATGGAATCCCACAGGCTGGCAAAATATTGTAAAGCCAATGGATGTGGATTTGTCGACAGCTGGGATCGCTTTTACGGTAAAAATAATCTATATACAAAGGACGGGGTGCACTTGTCGCCCAGAAGATTTTGGCTCCTTGCTAAATCCCTTGAGCGAGAAGTAGGCATCCTGCATTTTTTTTTCGGGTAGATTACGTGGGAGTCGGGGTGGGGGGAAGTATCGGAATATAGTTTAGGGACTGTGTACATACAAGCGTATATACATACATATATACATACATACATACATACATGTTTACATACATACATACATACATACATACATACATACATACATACATACATGCTTACATACATACATACAGACATACATTTCTTACTGTGAACCACTAAGGAAATCGGAAGAAAACAGTAATTCCCAAGCGCTTTCGTGTAATTCACATCTTCCCCTGAAGATGTGAATTACACGAAAGCGGTTGGGAATTACTGTTTTCTTCTGATTTCCTTAGTGGTTACCAGCAAAATTTGTGGATCATGTGTTATTTTTAGTGACCTTTCTACATACATACATACATACATACATACACGGAATTACTGTTTTCTTCCAATTTCCTTAGTGGTTACCAGCAAAATTTGTGGATCACGTGTTGTTTTTAGTGACCTTTCTACATACATACATACATACACATATACATACATACATACATATACATACATGCATACATGCATACATACATATATACACGCATACATACATACATACATACATACACACATACATGCATACATACATACATATATGTATGCATACATACATCATGCAAACATACATATACAGTACATACAACATGCACGTATGTATACATAAATGCACACATACATGCATTCATACATACATACGTTCATACATACATACATACATAAATACATACATACATGCATATATACATACATGCATATATACACACTTACATACATACGTATATACATACATACATTCATAATACATGCATACATACATACATACATATATACAAACATACATACATATATACACTTTTACGATTTGGGATCGCTTTTACGGTAAGAATCATATATATAAAAGGGATGGGGTGCACTTGTCGCCAAGAGGATTTCGGCTCCTTGCTGAATCCCTTGAGCTAGAAGTAGGCATTCTTCAGTTGTTGTTTTTTCGGGTAGATTACGTGGGAGTAGGGGGGGGGGGGAGTATCAGAATATAGTTTAGGCAATAGAAACAACTCAGAGAGGGACTGTGAAAAGAATCACCAAAGCAGATGGACGGAAGATAAACTTAAAGTTTAACATACAAATAGCAGAGGTGTAATTAACAAAACTGATTTGCTGCGATGGAAAGCATGCGTAGAGAATTTTAATATTATAGCTATTACTGAACTATGAATTAACATGGCTGATAAACATCTCTTTCCGGAAATCGAAATAGAAGGATATAAGTTTTTTTCACAAGGACAGGGTTGGCAGGAGTGGGGGAGGAGTAGCACTTTTCTTTAAAAATACAATAAACTGTATTATCAACAATTCGATTAAGGAAGAAGACAGTACGGAATCTATTTGGGTAGAGATTATAGGCAAGAATAAGAAAGTTATTATTGGCGTCCTGTATAGACCTCCTAACCTCAGCATTGAGTAGACTGATCCTCTGATTCATGAAATTCGCAGAGCGTCCCAGTACAAAAATTTTGTGATCATGGGGGATTTTAATTATAGAAACATTGACTGGGAAATTTTAGTAGGAGATCAGGAAAGAAAAAAAATAAATCTTAGATGTGGTGTAGGATAATTTCCTAAAACAAATAATTACTGATTCTTCGAGGGAAGAAAATACTCTGGGCTTACTTTTAACTAATAATGAGCACCTAATGAGTAACGTAAAAGTGGGAGATAGTCTAGGCTCTAGCGATCATCAAGAAATAAGATTTAATATTCTTTGGGAAGAATTAAAAAGTACGAATAACGACCAAGTATCAGACTTTAGGAGAGCAAATTTTGACAATATAAAAACCTATTTGAAATTGAATATGAAATGTCATACGGACGTTTCGGACATTATCGGCGCGGTCAGGTGTCGGGACATGACCAGGGGTCAGGTCATGACCAGGGGTTGGGTTACGGAGGGTAATATGCATACCTTAGGTCAGGTCACTCGAGGTGGGGGCTCAACAGCCAGGTCAGCGATTTCGATTAAATGGATAGCAATCTAACTGATTTAGTTATTAATGCACAAAATACATTTATCCTCCTGAAGTTAATACGGAAGAATAGTAATACTCCCAAAAGGTTGACGGACAGATTGAAACATGAGATCAGAATGAAAAGAGGACTTTACATAAAAATAAAAAACGGGGAAACACACCTTAGATTATGATATAATGAAATGACAAAGCTGGTTAAAAAGAATACACGTACAGCGAATCTCAACTATGAAATTAAGGTTGGCAGTCAAGCAAGATCCAACCCAAAGGGTTTCTTCCATCTCTACAGAACAAGAAAAAAAGAAAGAATAGGACCAATTTAAAAGTATGAAAATGTCATGATAGAAACGGAGGAAAAATGAGTGAGAAGTTTAACAAAAAATTTCTCTCGGTGTTTACTAATGAGAGGTTAGATAAGGTACCTGACTGCGATCCGATTTTCAGAGGGGATGAATAAAGTAGTCTATCTAAAATCAGCATTAGTAAAGTAGAAGTAGTCAAGCAGATTGAAAGACTTAAAGCTACAAAATCTCCGGGTCCAGACAAAAAAATTCCGAGAATGCTTAAGGAGTGTAAATTTGAAATCTGCGACCAGTTAACTGAAATATTTAATAAATCGGTAGACACTGGTTTTGTGCCTACCGCTTAGAAGCAGGCAAACGCTGTTCCTGCTTTTAAGAAGAGAGATAGATCGTCTATATGCAACTAAAGGCCAATCAGTTTGACATCGGTTTTAGGTAAAATGCTTGAATCAATAATAGTAAATAGACTCAGAGAACACATCGAGAGACATAATTTGATTCGTGACACACAGCATGGTTTCTCCAAGGGT
>NC_134809.1:39384061-39386561 GCF_046742065.1 Oratosquilla oratoria | reverse complement strand
AGAGTAGATGTGAAATAGGGTAAGAGTATAACAGAAATTTTTGAAAGTAATAAAAAGATGTTTTGGAAAAAAAAAATTAAAAGGGGAAGAGGAGGTGAATAAAGTAGAGAAGAAAAGCTAAAAGGTGCAGATGGAGAGATGATAATGGAAGAGAAGGCAGTGAGAGGAAGGTGGGCAGAGTATTTTAGGGAGTTGCTAAATGTGAAGGAGGATAGGGAAGAAAAGATAGATGCAGTGGGAAGCGCTAAGAAAATGAGAGTGATGAGTGAGGAAAATGGAGGAGAAATAAGGAAAGATGAAATGAAAGCAGCTGTTAAGATGATGAGAGCAGGTAAGGCACCTGGGTTGAATGGATGCTATGTATAATACTTAAAGAAAGGAGGTACAGTTATGGTGGACTGGCTGGTGAGGTTATTTAATATTTGTTTACGAGAGGGTAGAGTACCGGAGGAATGGAGGAGTGCCTGCATCGTTCCGTTTTACAAGGGAAAGGGGGATAAGTGTGAGTGTAGTAATTTCAGAGGGATCAGCTTGTTGAGTGTAGTTGGGAAGGCTTATGGGAGGGTCTTGATTGAGAGGATTAGGAGAGGAACAGAGGGAGTAATTGGTGAGGAACAGTGTGGGTTTAGGACAGGTAGGGGTTGTGTAGATCAGATCTTTGTGGTAAGACAGATATGTGAGAAAGCTATAGGAAAAGTTAAGGATGTTTTTTGGGCCTTTATGGATTTGGAAGAGGATTACGACAGGGTAGACAGGAAGGCACTGTGGGAGGTTATGCAGATATATGGGATAGGAGAAAAGCTGTTAAGAGCAGTCAGGAGTTTTTACGAGAGTAGTAGAGCTTGTGTTAGGATTAGAAATAGAGAGAGTGAATGGTTTGAGGTAAAGGTGGGACTTGGTCAGGAATATGTTATGTCGCCCTGGCTGTTCAATCTATACATGGATGGTCTGGTGTGAGAGGTGAATGCAAGGGTAGTGGATAGGGTGTCAGAGATAGTTAAAGAAAATTGAGAAAAGTGGGAAATAAACCAGTTGTTGTTTGCTGACGACACTGCGCTTGTAGCATGATTAGAGGAGGGATTGAGGAAGTTAGTGACAGAGTTTGTGAAGGTGTGTGAAAGAAGGAAGCTGAAGATAAATGTGGGCAAAAGTAAGGTGACGAGATGTACAAGGGGAGAGAGTGACAGCCGGCTGGAAGTGAACATTAATGGAGAAAGACTGGAGGAAGTGGATAGTTTTAGATACTTGGGTGCGAATGTGGCAGGAAAGGGAGGAGTGGGGGTGGAGGTAGAATATGAGAGAAGCGAGTAAATGCTTTGGTGGATTAAAAAGTGTAATGAGAAATAGACATCTGGGAATGGTGCTAAGAGGAGATTATATGAAGGAGTGATTGTGCCGACAGCACTGTACGGGGCAGAAACATGGAACATAAGAGAGGAAGAGAGGAGTTTGAATGTGTTTGAGATGAAATGTCTGAGAAGTATGATAGGGGTTACTAGGCTAGATAGAGTGAGAAATGAAGAAGTTAGGAGGAGAACATGGGTGGAAAGGGAGTTGTGAGATACGGTTGATGAAAGAGTATTGGGATGGTTAGGACACATGGAAAGAATGAGTGAAGAAAGATTAGTAAAAGAAGTGTGGAAGGCAGAGGTGGAAGGAGTGAACATGAGGGGGCAAGCTAGGATGAGATGGATGGATGGGGTAAAAGGGGCTTTGGGGAAGAGGGAAATGTCTGTTAAGGAAGGACGGGAGAGGACAAAAGACAGGGGTGAAAGGAAAATGGTTGTATATGGATGATGCTGTGATGCCTGAGGTGGAATAGGCGGGGGGATAGGAGGTGATTTAGTATGTGTGAGAAAAATGTGACGCAGCCCGAGGGGATTTCTCCCCGTATTTCCCTTTTCTGCATGAGGGGACGGAGAGGGGGGTCGCCTATTTAATGGAGTGGCCTTGCTGTGGATGTGTTGTGTCTTGCGACACTGCTTCTGACCCAGGGCAGTGGGCAAGATGCAGGGATGACCCGTTATTCAGTAGGTACCAAGATAAGAGGGAGGGTGGAGGGGAGTGGAGTATATTAGGGATGGAATGGGTGGGAGTGGTTTTTATGTCTTTTTTTTGTTTTGTTTTCCACCTCCCTTATAAGGGGGAAAAAGCCTTTGGTATATGTATATATACATATATATATATATTCATATATATATATTTATATATATATATGTATATGTATGTATATATGTTATATATACATATATATATATATATATATATATATATACATGTATATATATGTATATATGTTATATATATATATATATATATATATATATATATATATATATATATATATACATATACGGTATATACGCACACCGACACACACACACACACACACACCACACACACACACGCGCACACACACACACACACACACACACACTGGGAAGTAGAAGTGCTCCCAGTATCCAGTTCGAATCCTGCCCAGGGCCGAAATTATTTCGGT
>NC_134809.1:39359061-39361561 GCF_046742065.1 Oratosquilla oratoria | reverse complement strand
GTGCGAATGTGGCAGGAAAGGGAGGAGTGGATGTGGAGGTAGAATGTAGATTGAGGGAGTAAATGCCTTGGTGGACTAAAAAGTGTAATGAGAAATAGACATCTGGGAATGGATACTAAGAGGAGATTGTATGGAGGAGTGATTGTGCCAATAGTACTGTATGGGGCAAAAACATGGAACATAAGAGAGGAAGAGAGAAGGAGTTTGAATGTATTTGAGATGAGGTGTCTGAGAAGTATGACGGGGGTTACAAGGCTGGATAGAGTGAAAAATGAGGAGGTGAGGAGGAGAACAGGGGTGGTAAGGGGGTTGGGAGATAGAGTGGATGAAAGAATATTGGGATGGTTTGGACACATGGAAAGAATGAGTGAAGAAAGATTAGTGAAAGAGGTGTGGAAGGCAGATGTGGAGGGAGTGAACATGAGGGAGCGACCTAGGATGAGATGGATGGATGGGGTGAAGGGGGCTTTGGTGAAGAGGGGAATGTCTGTTGAGGAGGGACGGGAGAGGACAGAAGACAAGGGTGAATGGAAAATGGTTGTATATGGATGATGTTGTGATGCATGAGGTGGAATGGATGGGGGGGATGGGGGTAAGGTAGTATGTATGATAAAAAATTTACGCAGCCCGAAGGGATTTCTCCCCGCCTTCTCTTTTTCTGCATGAGGAGACGGAGAGGGGGGTCGCCGATTTAATGAAGCGGCCTTGCTGTGGATGTGCTGTCTTGAGTCACTGCTTCTGACCCAGGGCAGTGGACAAGATGCAGGGATGACCCATCATCCAGGAGGTGCCAAGATAAGAGGGAGGGAAGAAGGTGGAGGGGAGTGGATTATGTAGGGGATAGAATGGTTGGGAATGGTTTTTATGCCTTTGTATTTTGGCTACCTCCCTTGTAAGGGGGAAAAACCCTTTGGTATATGTATGTGTATGTATATATATATATATATATATATATATATATATATATATATATGTGTGTGTGTGTGTGTGTGTGTGTGTGTGTATATACATATATATATATATATATATATATATATATATGTACATATATATATATACATGTATATATGTATATATATATATATATGTATATACATATATATATATATATATATATCTATATATATATATATATATATATATACATATAAGTGGAAAAGGTGGAAGAGAAACGCGGGTTAGAGTGAGAACTCTATACTCCTGACGTTTCGATATGTGTGTGTGTGTGTATGTATGTATGTATGTATATATATATGTATATATATATATATATATATATATATGTAAATATATATATGCAAACACGCAAACACACACACACACACACACACACACACACACACACACACACACACACACACACACACACACACACACACACACACACACACACACACACACACACACACACACACACACACATATCCGTACACAGACATGACAGAATTGAATAGGCACCAAAAGAAATCGTTCAATTTATTAAAAAAGCAATTGATACAATTAGAATGCTTATAAATGGTCACAGTGTGAAGATATAATACTTGGTTGACATCCCATTTACTTTTTTCAAAGCAAGGACCCTTCTAGGCATGTTAGTGATTAGTTCACTAATATCATTTTGAGGGATTTCTTGCCATGTTTCCCGTAGTAATCCTAAAAGTTCGGGCTTTGAAGGTGGCTTCCTGTTCTTTTTGCGAAGTTGTTGGTCTAATATGCCCTAAAGGTATTCAATAGGATTCATATCCAAAGACTGACTTGGCCATGGAAGTTTCCTGGTCCCATTTTAGCTCAATCAATTTTGTGTTGCTTGAGCAGTGTGACAAGGAGCTCCATCTTCCATAAATAGGAAGACATTTTTACTCATTCTACCACTGAAGAATATTGGAATGAGTCCTTCCTTTAATATAGAAACCTATTTGCCTGAATTGGTGTTTCCTTGACACTCCACAAGCTCTGATTGTCCATGACTCCAAGTTGCACCACACCTCATTATTGAAATGCCCCCATGTTTCTCTGTTGGCTGCAGTCTTTTGAGGTTAAACTCTTGACTACAGAGTCTACAGACTCACACTCTTCCAGTGTCAGAAAATAATGCGAATCGTGACTCATCAGAGAAAATGACAGTGCTCCAGAAGGCCACAGGTCTCTCAACAGCCCAATCCTTTCTGAATTTGATATTGGCTGGTTTCCTTCTTGCAGTTCTGCCATAGTAACACAGCTTGTGGAGATACCTGACAGCTGTTCTGGGACTCACATCAGCGTGTGCAGCTATGTCAGAGGCTTTGCAACGTGGATCCTCTTCGACGTTTGTTTTGACAAGACACAAGGTGCTTTCTTTGTGCAATCTGAAACACAAATCGGGGTAAATATAACATATTAGGTAAATTTGAATAACATTAAGCATTAAATAAGAGCAGAAATGCATTTTTATTGGTGTCTATTCAATTCTGTCTTTATGTAAAGGTTATTTTTGTATGTAATCTGAAACATAAATCTAGGT
>NC_134809.1:39326561-39346561 GCF_046742065.1 Oratosquilla oratoria | reverse complement strand
AATCCAAACTGCCTTGGATTTAGTACGTTTTTTTTTTTTTCTAAATACTTTACCCATCTACTTTTGATCATTCTTTCACAGATTTTTGCTATTGTACTTGTTAGAGAGACTGGTCTATAGTTTGTAGGGTCCTCTTTATTTCCTCCTTTGTATATAGGTACTATATTTGCTCTTTTCCAATCTTTTGGAACTTTTCCTTCTTTCAAGGAACTGTTTATTATGCTTTGTATTTTGTCTGCCAGTTCATTCTTGCATTCTTTCAAAATCCAGTTTGCTATTTCATCTGGTCCATGCGATTTTCTGACATCAAGATTACTCAAGTGTTTCATTATTTCGTTCTTTGTTACTTCTATTTCTTTCATAGGGGGGACTTTCTCTTCCCATTCGATCTCTCCAGGTTGTATGTTCTCCCTTGTAAACACCGATTTAAAATGCTTGTTCATAATTTCTGCCATTTCTATTTCCTCTGTGTATTCAACTCCTTGTCGTAATTTCTCTAATTCTTGTTTGTTTTTCAGTTTGTTGTTTACAAATCTGTAAAATAGTTTTGGTTGATCTTTACATTTTTCTATGACATCTTTTTCATATTTTCTTTTTTCGTCTCTGCACACTTGTACATATTCATTTCTATAACTAGTATATATTTTCCATTTTTCAGGTCTTTTGTATTTCTTCCATTTGGTCCAAGCTTTATCTCTTTTGTCTTTTAACTCCTTACAACTTTTGTTGTACCAGCACTTTACATATTCTTTTTCTTGTTTTTGTCTTGGGACATACTTTTCCACTCCTTTTTTGTAAATTTTTGTCAAAATATTCCATTTCTCTCCTACTGTTGTATCTTCTTTGTGTATTCTTTCCCAGTTTTCATTTTGAAAGAATTCTCTTATTTTATCAAAATTTATTTTTTCATACATCAATCTTCCTTTTCTATATTGTTCATTTCTTTTCATGTATTTTTCCTCATTTAGTTCTAGTTCTATCAATATGTGGTCACTTTTACTTATTGGTGCCTGGTATTCTATCTTTTCCACTATTTCAGGTTCTGATGTGATTATTAGGTCTAGTCTCGATGGTTCTTCTTCATTTCTATACCTAGTGTTCTCTTGAATCCATTGTGTCATTGTGTGGTCAATAATCATCTCAAGTAGAACATTTCCCCATGAGTCTTCTCCACCCTTTACTGTCATCTCTTCCCAGCAGACTTCTTTGCAATTAAAGTCGCCCATCATAACTATTCTTCCTCCATCTTCCATTATCTTATTTAATGTTATTCTTGTATCTTCTAACATACTTTTATGTTCACTCTCTTCCCACGAGGCTGTTTTTGGGGGCACGTAGTTTATTCCAAAATTTCTGCTCTTATCTCTGTCTTCTACTTCTATCATAATCATCTCTACTCTATTCTTTCCATATGTGACACTCTTCACGTTTATATCCTTCTTAGTCAGGAACATAACTCCACCCCCTTGTTTTATCTCTCTGTTTCTAATCCAATTATTTTATGCATTGTGTCCTACGCTGTTGGGTGGTAGTGGACCTTTTAATTTTGTCTCTACAATTCCCATTATGTCCGGTTCTTTTTCCTTCAGATACTCGTTCAGTTCATTCAGTCCTGTTATTAATCCATCTATATTTGTGTAGGACACTCTTAACTTTCTGTTATTTCCACTGTATTTTCTGTTTCTTTTTTGTTTCTCTCTGTTATGGTCCATTTTCTCACTTTCATATTCACTACTCTCCAGTAGAATTACAAAGGATTACAAAGGATTACAAAGGCGGAACATGCCGACAGGAGACCTTTTGATCCATATCTAGGTCGGATGCAAAAAAAAGAAAAAAAAAATATATATATATATATCATATTAATAATAAATTAAAAATATAATAATGTAAAAATAACAAATAAAATACATAAATAAATGCATAGGTATAGTTGAATAACAAACAAACAGGTAAATAGTAAATGATTATAAATTGACATATAACTAATAATAAATGAAAATCAGACAGACAAATTATAACAAAACAAAAACAAATAATATAACATAAATTATAATCATTACAGCATCTTACTTAGGTATTTATCTAAATGATTCTTAAAGCTTTGAACTGAACTACATTGCACTACCTGTGCAGAAAGTTTATTCCATTCATTAACCACACAGTTGGCAAAGTTGTTTCTACCTACTTCCAAATTGAATCTATTTCCGGATAGTTTGAGACCATTGTTTCTTGTCTGATTCTCATTCAATGTAAAAATTTGGTCACTTTTGATGTTGTCAATTCCCTTTAAAATCTTAAAGACCTGTATCAAGTCACCTCTGAGTCTACGCTTTTTTAGAGAAAACAGATTCATGTGCTTAAGTCGATTTTCGTATGATTTATTTTTGATATTTGGAATCAGTTTTGTGGCTCGCCGTTGTACTTTTTCCAGTCTGTCAATGTCTTTAATGAGATTCGGTGACCATACGGAAACAGCATATTCCAAATGTGGACGAACTAACGATTTATATAGCTTGTTAATGAGTGATGGACTTTTGAAATCAAAAGATCGCGCAATCAATCCCAGAATCTTATTTGCTTTCTCAGAGGCTGAAATACACTGCTTGGATGATTTGAGGTCGTTACTGATAATTACGCCGAGATCTTTTTCACTATCCACTTTTGTTAACGAATTTCCAAATAACTTGTAATCGTACTTACTGTTATTTTTTACCTATGTGCATTACCTTGCATTTACTTGTGTTAAATTTCATTAGCCACTTTTCAGACCATTGCTGTAATTGATCTAAATCTTCTTGAATATCTAATTGGTTTGAGTGATCATTTGCCACTCCGCACAGTTTTGTATCATCAGCAAATTTGGAAACAGTAGATTTTAGTCCATGGTCTATATCATTTATATATACTATGAATAGAAGTGGCCCAAGAACGGAACCCTGAGGAACTCCACTTGCAACACTTTTCCATCCAGAAGTTTTTCCATTTAAAACAACTCTCTGTTTTCGACCTTTCAACCAATTACTAGTCCAACCTAATAGGCTACCACTTATTCCATGCAAAGCTAATTTAGTAAGTAGTCTTTCGTGTGGGACGGTATCAAAAGCTTTTGCAAAGTCTAGATATATTAAATCTATATTGTTTCTTTTGTCATAATTCGAGATAACTGTGTTGTAGAATTCGAGTAAGTTAGTCACGCAAGAACGTTTCCGTCTGAAACCATGCTGGCTATCATTTATCAAACGGTTACTTTCTAAATTATATTCGATAGCATCTCTGATGATAGTTTCCATTATTTTTCCTACGATCGAAGTCAAACTTATAGGACTATAGTTATTTGGTTTCTTTTTGTCACCTTTTTTGAATATGGGAGTAACGTTAGCTAGCTTCCATTCTCTTGGGACATCTCCGGATATGATGGATTTCTTGAAAATAATTTCTAATGGAACAACAATCTCATTTTTCATTTCCTTTAATATTCTTGGATGCCAACCGTCAGGCCCTGGTGTTTTATTAACTTTGAGTTTGTCTATACACCTTTTAATTTTTTCTTTTGTTATATTTACCGTAGTGAGTAAGTTTACCCCAGACTTTTCACAGGTTTCAGTTTGGAATTCACTTTGAGGTGTTTCGTTTACGAATACCGAGCTAAAATAATTGTTTAAGATATTACACATTCCTTCATTTGAATATTCAAGTTGACCGTCAGCAGATTTATCAGTGATGTTCATTTCGTATTGTCGTTTTCTTTTTCTTATTGTCTTTTTTAAATCTCTCTGTATTGATACATAACTTTCATAGTCATTAGATGCACCCGAGCACTTATATTTCTTATAAGCCTGTCTCTTTTTAGCAATGCTTTTTTCAGTTTCTTTGTCGAGCCACTTTGGGCGAGCCTGATTTGGTGGACGTCTGTCCTTAAAAGGAATGTAAGTTTGAATCATCTTAGTGAGCGTATTTTGAAATATTTCCCACATCTGATCTACAGGCCTTTCTTTTAATTTTGCCTCCCAATCTGTAAGCTGAAGCTCCTGACGTAGTTCTATGAACTGAGCTTTACTGAAATCGGGTATTTTAGAAGCACAAGTATCTATTCTAAAATTGTTTAGGAGTTTGAATCTGACTAAGTTGTGATCGCTATTTGCAACAGATTCACCGACTTCTACATCAGTTACCATGCTTTCGCGGCTAGTGATCAATAAATCGAGTAAGTTTCCATATCTTGTGGGCTCTTTTACATGCTGAATTAAGTAATTGTCACCAAGAAAATCAATCAAGCGACTACCTATATGGCCATGTTCAAGGGTCATCCAATCAATGTCAGTAAAATTGAAATCACCCATTATCAATAAATCCCGGTTGCAGAAACTAGACAGTTCTTGAAATAACAGTTTGTCGTCTGCTAATGATAATGTCTTTGGCCTATATATTACACCTATATTCATTTTTTGTCCATTTGTTTGGGTTAACTCTACCCACAAACTGTCATATGCATCCTGTTTCACTTTCTCTAAAACACAAGCATGAACATTGTTTTTAACGTACAGTAGAACACCCCCACCTTTCTTGTGGTTTCTATCCTGATGAAAGTGTTTAAATCCCGCAATATCAAATTCAGCTTCGAACTCTGTACCATTTAACCATGTCTCAGTTATTCCTATCATATCGAGATTTTCGCTTTTGACATACGCCTGTATTTCTTGAAATTTGTTCCTAATACTACGAGCATTAAAGTACATAGTTTTAAGAAACTCGTGATTATTTCTTTTTGACACATTTTGAGTTTCAATATCATGTCTTATATTATCATTTTGTTTTTTATTTATGCCTTGCTCTATATTATTATTATTTGGTCCTTCATTGACATTCAATGCCTCATTAACATTTCTCCTATCAAAATTAAAATTTTCCCCATCACGGACATCTGGTCGATTACGGTCATCCGATCTATTTTGTACATTTTGTCCCCCTACGTCACCGTGATTCACGCCGGCCTCCCGTCGTTCAGTAACATTATGTCCGGCATCCCTTTCTAAAATTATATTTTGTCCTCCAGTGACATTATATCCTACCGTGATATTTTTTCCTCCACTATAATTACATCCCATCGTGATCTTTTGTCTTCCACTGTCATTACATCCTATCTTGATATTTTGGCCTTCATTGACATTCTGTCCGGTATCTCTTCCTAAAATTATATTTTGTCCTTCACTGACATTATATCCTACCGTGATATTTTCTCCTCCATTATCATTACATCCTATCGTGATATTTTGTTCTCCACTATCATTATTTCCCATCGTGATCTTTTGTCCTCCACTGTCATTACATCCCATTGTGACATTTTGTCCTATGACATTACATCCTAATGTGTCATATCGTCCTCTAGCGACATTACATCCTATCATGATATTTTGGCCTTCATTGACATTCTGTCCGGTATCCCTTCCTAAAATTACATTTTGGCCTTCAATGACATTATATCCTACCGTGATATTTTCTCCTCCATTATCATTACATCCTATCGTGATATTTTGTTCTCCACTATCATTACTTCCCATCGTGATATTTTGTCCTCCACTGTCATTACATCCCATTGCGACATTTTGTCCTATGACATTATATCCTAATGTGACATTTCGTCCTCTAGCGACATTAAATCCTAAAATTATATTTTGTCCTATACTGGTACATTGTTCTACATTAATGCTATACTCTACACTGTTTTCCCAAGTACATTCTATTTCCCCTTCTCTTTGGCCTTCTACCCTAAAAAAGGAGCTAGTTCATTACAAACTCCCACAATGAGGTTTGTAAGAACATCTTTGCCTCTGCGGGTAAGGTGGATCCCATCAGAAGCGTAAAGGTCATGGCGCCTAGAAAAAAGATACCAAGGATCAAGAAAGTGGTATCCCAATTGTGTGCACAACTGCGATATCCTATCATTGATCCCTATGGCTCTACTGTTCCAACACGAACCTGCGTAGATCCTCGGGAGGATCCCACAGACTACGTGACGGCTCCCACGTTCCTTCATCTCCTGAAGGAGGACCTTGTAATTCCGAACAAGCTCCTCTGATCTCACCCTACCTACATCGTTACTTCCCGTATGAACAATCGTAACCGTGTTCTTCCGTCCTTGCTCCCTGATGGACCGGGTACAATCAACGATCCCACGGCCCGGTTGACATACAAGCTTGCAACGTCGCTTAGTCTTTCGCTGCAGGATGTCGTCATAGCCTCGAACCATGGAGTCCCCCACCACCAAGAACTCCTGGTTTTCAGCCACTTCATCCTCCAGTAGAGCAAAACGATTGACTAGAGCCAGCGGTTGCTCCACAGGGCACACGTCTACCGAACGCGGGCTCGACAAACGGGACCCCACGGAGCGCCACTCGCTCATGGCAGTGACAGTAGGTGAAGAAGTGGAACGCTCCTTGGGTTGTGGGGAGGGTTCACTCTTCTCACGGAGCGCACTCCTGAGAAGCCGAATTTCCTCCTCACACATCCTGAGACGGACCTCTAGGTTCACGCAACCTTCACAAGCCATTTCGCTCCCCCTTTAGCAATAAAAACGGCAAAGAGAAAATACAAATCAACAACAACAAAAAATCAAAGCGGTCTCTAATAAACTAAATACGCGAAGCTTACTCTGCTTACCTTATACTATTTCTCCTACCTTTGGAGTACGGTAACAGAAAACTGTTTTGAAATTAAATAGAACCCTGCACTTTATCTTATATCTGTAACTGTATAGCGCTATACGTATACAATTACAAAAACACAACACAATCACTTAACACTATTCGGAGATATAAAATTCACAGGTATTCGCTAGCTGGTGTCTGTGCAGAAAAACGAGGTCTCTAGCTGAGGTCACGAGCGGACTGAGCTGAGGTCACGAGCGGACTGAGCTGAGGTCACGAGCGGACTGAGCTGAGGTCACGAGCGGACTGAGCTGAGGTCACGAGCGGACTGAGGTCTTTTTCTGACTCCGTTCTGTTCTCGTTTTTTTCTTTAGCTTCTTGCCTTTTCATTTTTTCTTCCTCTCTTTCCTCTTTATTAATTTCTCTTTTTATCCATACCTTTTTATATTGTTCACTTGCTGCTAGCTTCCCTGTTTTTGCTAAGATATTCTCTGCTGTTGTTTGTGACCTGAATTTAATCTTAATTGGTCTGGTCTTATCTGTACTATATTTTCCGAGTCTAAACATCTCTTCAATTTGTTTCTGGGATTCGAACCCTCACCTGAGCGGCTTGCGTCTTACAAGATGAAGACCGTACCATCACACCATCCTGACCCTTCAAAACGAAACGACTTAGTTCACGGCCCAGTCGTTCCGCCGAGGGCACCCGGGTGGAACGTGGTATGTACTGTATTTCATCAAATCCTTTATGCAGGCTAGTCTTCCGACAAGTGTTCTTTTCAATTGACATTTGGAAATAAACTCATCTGCTGGGATTCGAACCCTCACCTGAGTGGCTTGCGTCTTACAAGATGAAGACCGTACCATCACGTCATCCTGACCCTTCAAAACGAAACGACTTAGTTCACGGCCCAGTCGTTCCGCCGAGGGCACCCGGGTGGAACGTGGTATGTACTGTATTTCATCAAATCCTTTATGCAGGCTAGTCTTCCGACAAGTGTTTGTGTCAATTGACATTTGATGGTACGGTCTTCATCTTGTAAGCCGCAAGCCGCTCAGGTGAGGGTTCGAATCCCAGCAGACGAGTTTATTTCCATTATTATTTTTTCACATCCGACCAAAAGGCCTCCAGTCGGCATGCTCCTCCTTTGTATTACTTTGTAAACTATTTTAGTCCTACACGGGATTCGAACCTGGACCGCCGTAGTGGCGGCCGGGAATTCTACCAACTGGGCCATCGAGAGAGAGAGAGAGAGAGAGAGAGAGAGAGAGAGAGAGAGAGAGAGAGAGAGAGAGAGAGTGTGTGTGTGTGTGTGTGTGTGTGTGTGTGTGTGTGTGTGTGTGTGTGTGTGTGTGTGTGTGTGTGTGTGCGCGTGTGTGTGCGTTTGCGTGTGTGTGTGTGAACATCGAGAGCGTGTGTGGGTGTGTGGGTGTATTCACTTGGTCTTTGGATCACGTGTTGGACTCGTGATCGACAGCTATTTCCCTTCCGGAAGAGAGCTCAGAGCTCGTAGGTCTGATCTATGGGTAATGCTATGACCTTTCACACACACACAGCCCCAACTCCCCGCCCACGAGAGTCAGAGTAACGACCCGAAGCGCAGCAGTACCGAAATAATTTCGGCCCTGGGCAGGATTCGAACCAGGAGCTGCGGGCCACTTTCGTGGCAGCTCAGCGTTCTACCAACTGCGCCACCGAGTGTGTGTGTGTGTGTGTGTGTGTGTGGTGCGCGTGTCTTTGTGATTGTGTGTGTATGAGCTTATTTGAGTGTATGCGCTGTGTATGTGTGTGTAAATGTGTGTTTGTGTGATCCATAAGCAGGACTTATTGGGGATGACCGAGCTGTATTACTGGGAAGAAATGAGACGAAACAAGGAAGAGGAACGAGTGTGATGGAATAAAAAGGGATGACAATATTTTCTTCCGTTCCTATACTACTTTGTCTGGTGAGTTATGGTAAATTGAAAATAAGTACTTAGTGTTCTGTTCTTAATAGTCAGCGCTTATATCCTCGAAAACAGCATTCCACCGAAATTTGGAATCACAGGAAAAATCGAGGGAGGCATCAGAATGGAGAGACAGAAGTGAAAACGATTTAATCTTCTTTTTTGATTTTTTTTTTATGCATTTTTTCAAAGCTGTACAAATTATTATTCTCGTGACTTTTATTCATTTATCTATGCACTTATCTATTTTTTTTTTTTACATATTTATCTATTTATTTACTTATTCATTTTTTATCTACTTGTTGATTGGTAAATTTATTTATTTGTTTTTATGATTATTTGTTGATGTATTTATTTATTCATTTATATATTCATTCATTCACTTACATATATATTTCTGTGATTAATGTTTGTACTCTGTGTTTTTCAAATTATGAATCATGACCTATTTATGGTTTACAGTAAGCCTTGCAAGGGTTCACAATGCTGGAAGGACAATTTGAAACATATCTTTTCTTGTTAAATTGCTAAGTTTCACTCTTGTAGCTTTGGACCGCGTAGTTGAGGTGAAAAAATCTGGGTCACAACCAGAGAGTAAAATGAACTTTCATTTCTTTAAGACAAGCCACCTGTACGGAGAGTGAGCGACAGAAACTACGTTGACTTCCAAACTATCTAGAGAAAGGATAATCTAACTCGACTACGTGTATGAGGTATAAATATCAAATATCTGTATTACCTTGTAGGTCTATTTGTACTGCCCATTGTATGGTTGATTTTTTCATGGTATGATTGATTTTATGATTGTATTGTTCAAGTTGTGGCAGATAGAATAGTAACTGAAATGCTTGTGATTGATCAATTTCTTTATTTATTTATTCATCTACGTATCTCTTTATTCATTCCTTCATATGTTTGTTTATCTATTTATCTATTTCATTTAATTATTTACTTACAATATAATCAAATCATGTTTTTTGATAGAATCGTTTATACAATTTTATCAATTCATTTATCTGTTGATCTATTTATCTATTTATCTAAGTTTCTATGTATTTGTTTTTTTATTTACTTATTGAGGTATTTGTTTACATGATAGGTGAGACGGCTTAATTCTGCTGGTACCATGTAACCCAATATTACCTGCTGCATGGTCGGATTATCGGTAACTAAACCGTCTCCCTCACTGATGACCCGGCAGTGAGGATGGTGTAGAACATCCAGATGGAGGAGAAACAAAACCATCAAAAAGGCAAATGAACTAGGAGTCAATGGCCATCCAACCCCGTTCTGGGTCACTAACTCACGTTCTTGTTGTGCATGGGATCCCTGCAGGGCCTGGAGACGGGAGTCCTGGAGGTTGAGTAGTGTCTCAGTGTCGTGGTTGCACTGAAGTGTCCCCCTAGGGCTGGCAATACGCCTCTTTGGTCATCTATTCAGAACAGGACGGGTGACCCCCGTTGGCTCAGAGAGGCAGTTCGGCTGGACTGATTGGCTAGAACCTGTGGGTCAGGGACGCCCAGAGTCAAGTAACTTTTGTCTAGGCCGACACCACACAGACCGTGAATGGCATCCCCTAGTGTCAAGGTGGTGGGTGCGTATACTCTCCCATGACCCCTGGGGCTATTGGGTTAATATGTATACCCAAATCTTGGTCTCCCCTCGTTGGGCTCGATAGTAGGTGGTGGCCTGGGAGGCCAAAGGGCTTATAATAATAACAACCATACTGCACATATATGGTAGGGACGGGTTTGCAATCTATCCCCGTCAGAATCACCAAACCCGCTGTGCGGGATGCCGGGGTGTTGCAAACGAGGCACTAACACAGGGGTTCCCAAAGTGGTCGATATCGACCCCCAGGGGTCGATAAGACCATCCAAGGGGTCAACAAATAGCCAAGGGGTCCAAAGGGGGTCAGTAGATTGCTAGGAGGTCGTTGAAACCATCCAAGGAGTCGAAGGGGGGTCAGTAGATTGCTAGGGGGTCGAAAGGGGCCAGTAAATTACTAGGGGGTCGAAAGGCAGTCTTTAAAAATAAATGGTTAGCATGAAATGATTCTGTTCTCTTCCCGTACTGAAAGAGTAAGAATAATCAACCAACCAATATTTAAACTTTAAGAAAAACCATGTCAGTTCACTCTGAGTCGAAAATCCCCCCCATTCTGTGTGTGTAGGGAGAATCTCGCATACACACAACCACATCGTGAATGAACATCAAGATGACGAGCTTATGTAAAATTATTGGCTTGAATATTACTTATAGTAATATAATAAAGAACTATAATACCACTCTTAAAGCTATTGGTAAATTATAAATGTTTATTTTAAGACACTTGTTTATGTACATGTGAAAGTGTCTGTATCATTATTGGAATGCCGTCGCCTTGATGAATGTTGCCATTTAGCCCTTTTATAACGGATCAAAATGATGATAGCACTATTGATAACTGAAATTATAATAATACATACATACATACATACATACATACATACATACATATACCAAAGGCTTTTTCCCCCTGCATGGGGGGTAGCCAAAAAGAAAAAGGCATAGAAACCACTCCCACCCATTTCATTTCCTATATATTCCACTCCCCTCCACCCTCCTCCCTCCCTCTTATCTTGGCACCTTCTGGATGACGGGTCATCCCTGCATCCTGCCCACTGCCCTGGGTCAGAAGCAGTGTCGCAAGACACAGCACATCCACAGCAAGGCCGCTTCATAAATTCGGCGACCCCCCTTCTCCGTCCCCTCATGTAGAAAAGGAGAAGACGGGGAGAAATCCCTTCGGGCTGCGTCAAATTTTTTCTCATACATACTTCCTCACCTCCCATCCCCCACCTACTCCCCCTCATGCATCACAGCATCATCTATACACAACCCCTCTCCATTCACCCTTATTTTCTGTCCTCTCCCGTCCTTTTTCTTTTGTAATGCCCCTTTCACCCCATCCATCCATCTCATCCTAGGACGCCCCCTCATATTCACTCCTTCCACCTCTGCCTTCCACACTTCTTTTACTAATCTTTCTTCACTCATTCTTTCCATGTGTCCAAACCATCCTAATACTCTTTCATCAACCCTATCTCCCAGTTCCCCTCACCTCCTCATTTCTCACTCTATCTAGCCTAGTAACCCCTATCATACTTCTCAGACATTTCATCTCAAACACATTCAAACTCCTTCTCTCTTCCTCTCTCATGTTCCATGTTTCTGCCCCGTACAATGCTGTTGGTACAATCACTCCTTCATATAACCTCCTCTTAGCATCCATTCCCAGATGTCTATTTCTCATTACACTTTTTAATCCACCGAGGCATTTACTCGCTTCTCTCAATCTACATTCTACCTCCACCCCCACTCCTCCCTTTCCTGCCACATTCGCACCCAAATATCTAAAACTATCCACTTCCTCCAGTCTTTCACCTTTAATGCTCACTTCCAGCCTGCTGTCACTCTCTCCCCTTGTACATCTCATCACCTTACTTTTACCCACATTTATCTTCAGCTTCCTTCTTTCACACACCTTCTCAAACTCCATCACTAACTTCCTCAATCCCTCCTCTGATCCTGCTACAATCGCAGTGTCGTCAGCAAACAACAGCTGGCTCACCTCCCACTTTTCTCTATTTTCTTTAATCATCTCCAACCCCTGACCCACTACCCTTGCATTCACCTCTCGCACCACCCCATCCATGTAAAATTTGAACAGCCAGGGCGACATAACACATCCCTGACGAAGTCCCACCTTTACCTCAAACCATTCACTTTCTCCATTTCTAATCCTAACACAAGTTCTACTACTCTTGTAGAAACTCTTGACTGCTCTTAACAACTTTCCTCCTATCCCACATATCTGCTGTACCTCCCACTGTGCCTTCCTGTCTACCTTGTCATAAGCCTTTTCCTGATCCATAAAAGCCCCAAAAAATCCTTAACTTTTCCTATAGCTTTCTCACATATCTGTCTTACCACGAAAATCTGATCTACACATCCCCTACCTGTCCTAAACCCAAACTATTTCTCACCAATTACTCCCTCTCTTCCTCTCCTAATCCTCTCAATCAAGACCCTCCCATAAGCCTTCCCAACTACACTCAACAAGCTGATCCCTCTGAAAATACTACACTTACACATGCCCCCCTTTCCCTTGTAAAGCGGAAATATACAGGCACTCCTCCATTCCTCCGGCACTCTATCCTCTCTTAAACAAACATTAAATAACCTCACCAGCCAGTCCACCATAACCGTACCTCCTTTCTTCAGACATTCTGCATGGCATCCATCCAGACCAGGTGCCTTACCTGCTCTCAACATCTTAACAGCTGCTTTCCCTTCATCCTTCCCTATTTCTCCTCCATTTTCCTCACTCATAAGAACATAAGAACATAGGAATAAAGGAAACTGCAAGAGACCATAAGGCCTACACTAGGCAGCTCCTTATCTATCACCACCTGTCATCCCCATCCATAAAGTTATCTAATCGTTTTTTAAAACAACTGATAGTTTCAGCGCTTACTACATGGTTACAAAGTTTATTCCATTCATCGACCACCCTATTAGTAAACCAATTCTTGCCTATTTCCTTCACCACTCTCATTTTCTTAGCGCTTTCAACTGCAACTACCTTTCCCTCCCTATCCTCCTTCATATTTAGCAACTCCCTAAAATACTCTGCCCACCTTCCTCTCACTGCCTTCTCTTCCATTATCATCTCTCCATCTGCACCTTTTACCTTTTCTTCTCTACTTGATTCGACTCCTTTTTCTCTTTTAATTTCCTTCCAAAACATCTTTTTATTGCTTTCAAAATTTTCTGCCATACTCTTACACCATTTCACATATGCTCTCCTCTTTGCTTCCTTTATCTTATGCTTAACTTAACTTCTCTTTACTTTGTACCTCTCATACGATTCCCTCGTCCTAAATTGCAGCCAATCTATGAATGCCTGCTTCTTCTCTTCTACACATTTCTTTGCTTCCTCATCCCACCACTCACTACCCTTCCTTCTATTTCCTCCCGCCCTCCTTGTTCCACACACCATCCTTGCACACCTTATGACTCCCTCCTTGAACCATCCCCATTCCTCCTCCACTCCTAGTTCTACTCTATCCTTTACTCCCTCCCACTCTTCTTTCAGCTTCTTCTTATACTCATTCACATTTTTCTCATTTAAGCAGTTCACTCTAAGTACCTCCCTACCTTCTGCCCTTTTCCTCTTTCTCCACCTATTCTCCACTCTCAATTTACTTTCCACCAGAAAATGATCTGATATTCCCCCACTCTCTCCCCTTAGAACATGTACATCCTTAACTCTTCCTACCATACTCCTGATCACCACTATATAGTCCATTAACGCTCTATCTGCCACCCTTCCATCCACCACCCTCTCCCATGTGTACTTATGCTTGACTTTCTTCCTAAACACTGTATTTGCTATCATCAGCTCTCTTTCAAGACACATCTCCACCATCATTTCTCCACTATAATTTTTACCTGGAACTCCATACTTCCTAATCACTCCGTCTATTGGTTCTTTTCCTACCCTAGCATGAAGGTCTCCCAATACAACTACAATGACATTTCTCCCTAATCCCTCTATGCACTAATTTATATCTACCCAAAATGCCTCCCTTTCCTCTACGTTCTTCTCACTACCAGGTCCATACGCACTTAAAAAAAACCACATCTCCCTTCCCAGCTTCACCTTCATCCACATCAACCTTGATGAAACCTCCTTCCAGTCCACTACCCGCTTACTTATCTCTTCACTTACTAGTATAGCCACCCCTTCTCTCCCTCATCCCTTCTTCACTCCTGAGTACCTCCCAGCTACACTTTCAAACTCACAGTTGCCTTTTTCTTTCATTTTAGTTTCACTCAAAGCCAGCACATCCATTTTTCTTCTCACAAACATACTGCCTATATCTTCCCTTTTACTCTCATCTGTACCACATCCACGCACATTAAAAGACCCAAACCTTAGGGTACTGGTTGGAAAACTCCCAGACCCTCTTATGCCTTTTCTTCTTTTTTTAGGAATGTCCCCTTTTGGGGCTACAGGTAGTAGGACTCCTAATCCCATCCCCGTCCCGTTTTTTGTCGCCTTTTACGACTCAAGTGGAAAGACTTGGTGGTAGCATTCTCTTCCCCCACCACAGGGTCGGCGAAAAAAGGAAATGAATATTCAGAGAAATGGTACAGGACAGTAACAAGGGGTTGGGGGACAGCATAACGGAGGGATAGTCGTAGTATAAAAGTGTCATCATTTCTCTATGAACAGAGTTTTCCTCTATCACAGACAAAATGATGCGTGGCTCTGGTCCGTAGGGGCGCCCCATATAGACCCTAAAGTATCAACTGCATGCTACTTTGCCACAATAACATGCAGCCAATACCCCAGACGGGGTAAAAAAAAAAAAAAAAAAAAAATAATAATAATAATAATAATAAATAAAAACAAAAATAAATAAATAAATAAATAATAATGATAATAATAATAATAATAATAATAATAATAATAATAATAATAATAATAATAATAATAATAATAATAATAATAATGATGATGATGATGATGATGATGATGATGATGATGATGATGATGATGATGATGATGATGATGATGATGATGATGATGATGATGATGATGATGATGATAATAATAATAATAATAATAATAATAATAATAATAATAATAATAATAATAATAATAATAATAATAATAATAATAATAATAATAATAATAATAATAATAATAATAATAATAATAATAATAATAATAATAATAATAATAATAATAACAATAATAAGGATAATGGCAATGAAGTATGTATGGGTCCCCATGGTGCTGGAACCAGGAACATCAACAGCTCTCTCCTTCTGAAATTTGCAAAGTTCAGAAGGCTGAGGATCGATGTTTCTTAGTTCCAGAAACGAGAACCACACCGATGGACGTGGTATGGTAATGCCGGAGGAGTGGCCGAGGAGATTGATTGCATACATGTTAAAACTCGTTGGAAGATCCTACAGAACTGCAGGGTTTATCAAAGTGCTGAATTCTTTAGGACCGATCATAGATTTATGGCCGCAACACTGAAACTACGTATCAAATCCAGCAAAATCCAGAGATTTAACCCACCTGAGTTTTATCTGGAGAAATTCAGGAATGATGCATATGCCTAGGAGCATGATGTAGCAATCTCTAACCAGTTTGAAATACTTGGCTCTCTTGAGGATCCTAAAGAAATGTAGGGTGATGAGGAGTGCGTTAGAGAGCTGATGAGGAGTGCGTTAGAGAGCGCCTAAGGTCGAGGACTGGTGTGTCATCACAAAAAATACTAAAGAGTGTAGAGTTGGGCTGTGCTGCCAGAATGGCTGGAGACCTGGACCAATACAAGACTCAGAAACGGTGGAGTAGAGTTCTCATGAGTTAGATAAGGAGATGAGGAGGTGTAGGGCCATTTCAATGCAAATGATCCCAGGCCTGTTTATCGATCCCTGAAAAAAAAACTCTGCTTCAAACCTATGACCCAGAGGAGCACAATCTGAACATTTGATGGCCAGCTAGTGTCTGGTGTGGAGAGGTGTAGCACCTTTGCCGAGTACTTTGAGCAGTTACTCATGGGTGACCCTCTAAGCGGACAGCTTCCCCTTGGTGTTTAGATGGTGCTTGCTGACCCACCGATAGACGAATCTCCACCTTCTCTGTCATAGGTCAAAGAGGCTGTGAGTATATTAAAGGGTGGAAATGCAGCTGGTATCTGCAACATTATTGCAAAGTTGCTGAAAGGTTTAAGTGATGACATGTTTTGTGGTTTCCATGTGATACTGTCTACTGTCTGGCAGTACGGTACCATTCTCTGTCTGGAAAAAGGGTCTGGTCGTCCCCATCTGGAAGGGGAAAGTGGACCAGCAGGACTGCAATAACTACTGTGGCATTACGCTGCTCAGTGTACTAGTTAAGGTGCTTGCCCATCTTTTACTGACACGGGTTCGTTCACATCTGCTAAATTTTCAGAGGCCTCAACACCGCCAGATAATTCAACAATTGATCAGATTCTAGCGCTTCGTATTCTTGTGGAGCGCCAATGTGAGTTTTAACAAGGGGTTACTTGCAGCTCATGTTGATCTTAAGAAGGCGTTTAACTCGGTGCATCGTGGAGTGCTCTGGGATCTGTGGATCCATAGGATTCCTGCAAGGATTTTGACTTGATATCTGGCTTATACTCTGGGACAGAGATTGCTGTAAAGTATGGAGGAGGTGTGTCCAGCTTCTTTCTTGTTAATTCAGACGAAAGTGTGTCCTTGTCCCAATACTTTTCAACACCTGCATGGACTGGATATTAGACAGAGTTGTTCATCAAGGTCATTGAGGAGCATTTATTGACAAAACCAAGGTCACTGACCTTGTGCTTGCCGACTATGCTCTCCTTCTTGCCCTCGAGATACTGCACAGGGGGGCGAAACCGCTTGGACTTGAGGTATCTTGGACCAAGACCAAGGTCCAGGAGTTTGGGGGCTTATTGGATGATACAGTTCAGTCTGTCCATACATATGGCGAGAGCCTTGAGGTCTTGGAAAGCTTTACATATCTTGGTAGTGTAGTGCAGAAGTGTTGGGTCATATAAGGAAGTACTTCGAAGGATTGATATTGTGTGATGGACTCGCTCAACCAGAGTATATGGTCTTGCTCTTGTTCTTTTCGTCCCGTCTCCCCGAGGAATACCATATATGGAACGGGGTTTTCCCACAATTCCCTTATAGAGTGTGTATTGTGTTGTTGACGTGCGGGGTTGTGTGCAATGCAGACTTCTATAATGTATTGTATAGTATGGGGTGAAGTGCTGCAGACCTGAACAGTTATATGGGATGCGATCATCCAGCCACTTTTGGTAGCTTAGAAAGGCTGGATGGTGGCCGCATCGCAGTCTGACCTTTCGGGGGAGAGAGGATTCAGAGAAATGGATATTAGGGGGTCTAACATGCAGCAATATATTGCATTTCATTTTGTCTTTATTTATACAGGAGTACTAAGATTCCAATCTTCAAGTCAAGTGTTTTGCTGTACGGCTGAAACATGAAGAGGTGTCTTGATGTCTTTGGTACTTTCTTCGGAGAAATATGGGGTATCGCTGAAATGACTTCTTATTAAACCAGAGAATGTACTGCGAGACTCAGTCTAGACCAGTTATCAACATAATTTGTGAACATCAACTCCGGCCATATGGGCATGTGGTACGTTTCCGTAATGTTGATCCTACTCACAGTGATCCTCTCTCCACAAGAATCTCGATAGAGGAGACAAAGGGGATGACGGAAAAAACAGTTCATGGCTGGGGCAAGTTGATCGATCCTGTTGAGAGTTGTTTGGTGTGGATAAGGAAGGAAGGGAGGGTGGCTGCATGGAAGACCTCGCTCGGGGAGAGCCACGTGGGGACTGGCGCCGGTGTGTGAGTAATGCAACGCGCTCCCTGGCGTAGGTCCCCAATTGATGGTGATGATGATGATGTTTACTTTTTTGTTTGTTTGTTTATTTGTTTATTTAATAATCTATGTATACATATCTATAGAAGAGAGTTCCTTGGGAGTGGGATGGGTGAAGTATCAATGTAACGGGCAAATGATCACTCAAACCAATTAGATATTCAAGAAGATTTAGATAAATTACAGCAATGGTCTGAAAAGTGGCTAATGAAATTTAACACAAGTAAATGCAAGGTAATGCACATAGGTTAAAAATAACAGTAAGTACGATTACAAGTTATTTGGTAATTCATTAACAAAAGTGGATAGTGAAAAAGATCTCGGCGTAATTATCAGTAACGACCTCAAATCATCCAAGCAGAGTATTTCAGCCTCTGAGAAAGCAAATAAGATTCTGGGACTGATTGCGCGATCTTTTGATTTCAAAAGTCCATCACTCATTAACAAGCTATATAAATCGTTAGTTCGTCCACATTTGGAATATGCTGTTTCTGTATGGTCACCGAATCTCATTAAAGACATTGACAGACTGGAAAAAGTACAACGGCGAGCCACAAAACTGATTCCAAATATCAAAAATAAATCATACGAAAATCGACTAAAACACATGAATCTGTTTTCCCTAAAAAAACGTAGACTCAGAGGTGACTTGATACAGGTCTTTAAGATTTTAAAGGGAATTGACAACATCAAAAGTGACCAAATTTTCACATTGAATGAGAATCAGACAAGAAACAATGGTCTCAAACTATCCGGAAATAGATTCAATTTAGAAGTAGGTAGAAACAACTTTGCCAACCGTGTAGTAAATGAATGGAATAAACTTCCTGCACAGGTAGTGCAATGTAGTTCAGTTCGAAGCTTTAAGAATCAGTTAGATAAATACCTAAGTAAGATGCTGTAATGATTATAATTTATCTTATATTATTTGTTTTTGTTTTGTTATCATTTGTCTGTCTGATTTTCATTTATTATTAGTTATATGTCAATTTATTATTATTTACTATTTACCTGTTTGTTTATTATTTAACTATACCTATGCATTTATTTATGTATTTTATTTGTTATTTACATTATTATAGTTTTTATTTATTGTTTTATTATTAATATGATTTTTTTTTTCGCATCCGACCTAGATATGGATCAAAAGGTCTCCTGTCGGCATGCTCCGCCTTTGTAATCCTTTGTAATCCTTTGTATGTATACCTTGATTAGGGGAAAATAGCCATTATATGTAGGTGTTAATTATTCAGCCATATTTTTTATTCATCAACGTATTTTTTCTTGTTTATTTATCTTTTTATTCATTTAATTATTCATCCGTCCATTCTTTATTCTATTATTTATCTCTTCATTTATCTGTCTACTAATTCATTTATTCACTTTTTGTCTATCTATCTATTATTCAATCATTCTTTTATTTGTTAATTTATCTATTCGTTTATTCATTCATTTGTTTGTCTATTTATTAATTTGTTTATTTATTTGTACTCTTTTGTTAATTCAATTTCATATTAGCTTATTTATATCATTATGTATTGGTTTATTCATTTATCATCTGTCTATTTATATATTTACATGGAGAACTCTTCATCCACAAAAAAAGATAAGATGGAAGGGACAACAGATGGAATTTCAATGGGTGTGAGATGAGTGAAGAATTGATTTATGTTTAAACTAGGCCATCCAAAGTATAAAGGAGAGGAAGCTATTTGGCATATTCATATATATACTTTTCATATATTTGTACTTATTGATTGGTCAGTTTTATTTTTTACATTTTTTATCTTTAATTATTTATCAATCAACATTTAGTTATTTACTTATTTATATATCTATTATTAATTTCTTTATCCCTCTAGTAGCCATTAGATTTCATTAGTAATTTGTGTACTTTGTTATCATATATCTACCAACCTA
>NC_134809.1:39311561-39314061 GCF_046742065.1 Oratosquilla oratoria | reverse complement strand
AATGTTGCCAGATGCGGTCTAAGGTCTTTCGTACACCCATATGTCCTGCAAAGGGACCATCATGCCCTATCCGCATAACTTCTTCCCTGTAGATTTTTAGCAATATTATTTGCCGTCTTTCAGACCATATTTAGGAATAGTACTCCCGACTCTAAGTAATATTCCTCCGACAACTCACCACCACTCTCCACTCTTTCATACAAATCCCTCAAGTCGGGGTCAACTCTCTGTAAGTCACTGAGACTTCTTGCTTCCACCTCCTTCTCTCCCATAAACAAACGAGCCAAGTCATACACTTCCAACTCACTTTCTCGTTACTCTTAGAACAGGGACCTCAAGTCAGCCTCTGTCTTGACCTGGGTTCTTTTACTAGGGATTTTTTGTTCGGCGTTCAGACTGTCCTCACATTTAGGTTTTCCGTAGCCTTCCCCTCTCAAGACCTTTATTGGCTTTACTTGGTCCTTAGACCCTTCTCTCTCTGCGGCCATAGCCATAGTCACTGCGCAAGCCTGCAGTAATCCCAGATGCTCTTTTTCAAATTATTCGGTTTCTTCCGAAACAATTAGTATATCTGACACTATGGGTGTGGGGCACATCTTCCCACCTACAAAGTCATTTCCCGTAATGACTTCAACACTTTCTACTGACAACTGATCCACTAGTCCCATCATTGCCTGTCCTTCATATAGAGGCGATTGTATATCTACCTCTACTAGAGGCACCGTAGCTAGGCCTCCTAGGAAGTCTATAACTACACTCCCTTTTACTACGGGTTTTTCTATTAAGCTACCTAGTATTACTGATTGGACTGCTCCTGAGTCTCTCAGGATTGTCACCCCCTCCCCCTTTTTTTTATCTCCCTTTGTGGAGCTCACTCCTTGAAAAAAGAACGGTTTATATCCTTTCAAGTGAGGTTTCACCTCATCCTTTTCTTTGCCGTCTGTGACAGCAGTGTTCACAAGGGCCACTACTTTGGCGGCCTACTTTTCCTCCCCTCCCTGGAGCTTACCCTCTGTGTGGGTGTCCTTTCTACTATAGGCCTAACACTATCTATCTCCTTTCTCCTCTTCCAACAATCCTGTAGTAGTAACATGACACGCCCTGCGATGACTTATTATAGTCACCCTTTTTGACCTCTATGGATTTCGTAGGTGGCCCACCTGATGAGTTTAATTTTGAGATTTTCGGCTGATCCCTGCAGTAGATTTTAAGATTTCGAATTTATCGGCTAAGACTGCAGCCTCTTCCAACTTTGAGACTTCCTTCTCCTGAAGATACAAGGACACCTCTTTAGGGATGGATCTCAGATACTCTTCTATCAATATTAACTCAGCCAGCTTCTTATAATCTTCATTTATGTTACGGGATCTTAACCATTGGTCCCATAACATTATTTTCTCTCTACTAAATTCAACGTGTGAGATATCAGATTCCTAATTGATAGCTGAATTATATATATAAACAGGGGGAGGAAGGATTTACTTTTTTTTCTTTTTTTTTACAGCCGATAATCTCTGCTCAAGGACACGTCCTCTCTATGTGCTATCCTCAGTCTTTCTCTGCCACCCATGCGCCCTTAGCGCTCATTCCTCTAGTACAAAATCACCCCTGATTGGCCCATAGAATCAGCGTCTATGGAGTTTGAACCTGATGGCCAAGACAGACTAAACATATTTGCACGTACGCTTGGTGACGCTTCTCGTGCAAATACGACGAAAACGTATTACACAAAACCTTGAACCAATACATAAATTTACCTTGCATCAGCAGAAAAAAATGATAATTCAGTTTGGCATGTTTACAGAAGAATACATAAAATAATAATGTATCATCCAGAGCTAAACATGATTCAATAGAATATTAAGAAGCCGACCCAAAACGTTTATTTGTGTGTGTGTGTGTGTGTGTGTGTGTGTGTGTGTGTGTGTGTGTGTGTGTGTGTGTGTGTGTGTGTGTGTGTGTGTGTGTGTGTGTGTGTGTGTGTGTGTGTGTGTGTGTGTGTGTGTGTGTGTGTGTGTGTGTGTGTGTGTGTGTGTGTGTGTGTGTGTGTGTGTGTGTGTGTGTGTGTGTGTGTGTGTGTGTGTGTGTGTGTGTGTGTGTGTGTGTGTGTGTTTGTGTGTGTGTGTGTGTGTGTGTGTGTGTGCTTGTCTGTGTGTGTTTGTGTGTGTGTGTGTGTGTGTGTGTGTGTGTGTGTGTGTGTGTGTGTGTGTGTGTGTGTGTGTGTGTGTGTGTGTGTGTGTGTGTGTATGTGTGTAAGTGTTTACGTGTGTGTCTACGTGTGTTTACATACGTGTGTGTTCTTTCACATGTATATAGAGTGAAGTGGATCGGAGGTAGAAAATCAAAACATGGACTTAAGTTGAAAGCTAGTGGAAGAAATAAAGAGAAAGTGTGAAGTGCGGAGGACGAAAAGCGGATGAAGAGAGCAGTTGATGTGTATTGAAAGTAGAAGAGGCCCCGGGAGCACGTTAATCGTCCAAACCGACCATCTGCACGCACC
>NC_134809.1:39291561-39301561 GCF_046742065.1 Oratosquilla oratoria | reverse complement strand
TCCCTCGTTCCTTCCCCCTATTCTTCCTTCCCCACCTAAATCCTTTATTGCTTTTTCTCATCTTCTCTTTTAGTATCATCTATCACTCTTTCCTTATCCTTCCTCCTCCTTCTCTATATTTATTCCTTTATCCTCTTCTCTGCTTTATCCCTTATTCTACTCATTTCTTTCTACTTACAAATTCCTGATCCACCCCTTACCTTATCCCCCCTCCACTTCCTCCTCTTCCTCTTCCAACCAATGTTCCTCTTTCTCCTTGTCATCCTCGTCTTCATCTCCTTTCTACTTCGCTTCCTCCTACTCCTCTTCCTCCATCTTTTCTTCTTCCTTATACTCCTCTCCCTCTTCCTTTTCGTCCTCTTTCCGATTTTAATTCTTCTAATTCCTTTGAACTTTACTTTCTCAATCGTATTCGAAATCCTCATCCTCCGCCTTCTCGTTCTTCCTCTCCTCTATAACCTCCTCGTCCTCGTCCTCCTTCTCCTCCTACTCCTCCTCCTCCTCCTTTCCCTCCACCTCCTGTCTCTCCTGGTATCCCCCAGCTCCACTTATTCCTACTTTTCCATCACTACTACTATTACCACTACACCCCATCATCATGTACCGTCGCCTCCTCCACTAGCGTTACAAGTTCCGTGTTACATTGCTTTCACTCCTAAAATGTGGGCTGATGAGCGAAACCAGAGGTGAAACTCTTCCTCCTCTGCCTCCACGTCTAACCCTCCCTCCGCACATTCCCCCTCCCCCCTCTTTCTTCTCTTCCTTCTCTTTTACTCTTCCTTTTCCCCTTCCTCCTCTCTTCCCTCGCCTTTCGTTTTCTCCTTTGCCTCTCCTTCATCCTTTTTTTTTCTTTTCCTCCTCGTTATCAGCATTCTCTTCCTCTGCCTCGTCCTATTTTGCTTTCTCTTCTTTCCTCCTTCTCCTACTTCTCTTCTTTGCCTCCTCTTCCTTCCCTTTCCCTCGTCCCTGACCCCCACTCTGCGCATACAGATCGCAAAGATCGTCAACAGTAGGACGAAGTCACCTCTCTCAAACAACAGCAGTTCTCATCAGTTCTCTCTTCCTCCTCCTCCTCCTCCTCCTCCCCCTCCCCTTCCTCATTCTCGTCATCCTCATCATCTTCTTTCCCTTCTCCTTACCACCCCTCGACCTCCTCCTCCTCTTCCTGATCCTCCTCTTCCTACTTTTCATCTTCTTCTCCTGTTTTACTTTTCTCTTTCTTCTCCTCCTTTTCTTTTGCCTTCTGCTACTCCTCTTCCTTCTTCTTAGCCTCCTCCTCCTCCAACTCTTCCTCCTCCGACATCCCCTCCCGTCGACACTTTATACTCCTTATTTTCTTCGCTTCCTCCTTTTCATATTCGTTCTCCTATTCCCTTATTACCCTCCGCCTTCCCCTCCTTTTCTTCTTCCTTCTTTTCCTCCTCCTCCTCCTCCTCCTCCTCCTCCTCCCATTACTACCTATATTCTTCCTCTTCCTGTTCTTACCCTTCTTCTTCTCCCTTGTCTTCCTCCTCTTGCTTCCTCCTCTTCATCTTTCTCCTCCTCCTCCTCCTCCTTATCCTCATTTTCTTTTTCTTTTTTCTCTTGGTTTTCTTTTTCTCCTTCTCCTCCTATGTCTCTTTCTCCTCCTCTTCCTCTTTCTTTTCCTCTTCGTCCTTTTTCCTCTTCCTTTATCTCCTCGTCCTCCTCCTCCTCCTTCCCCTTTTATTTCTACCAATACTACCCCTATTCTCCTTCCTCTTCTTCCTCCTTCCGCTCCCCCTTTTTCTCCTTCCTCCCCTTTTTCCTCCTTTTCCTCCTCCTTCTCCTCCTTCTCCACATCTCCTCGTCTTCCTTCACCTCCCTCGCCCCCTTTTCTTCTTCTATTCTTCCTAATCCCACTCCCTTTTATTCTCCTCCCCTATTTCTCCTCACCCTCATTTGCATCCTCATCCTTATCCACATCCCCTTCCCCATCTTAATATTCATCCTCCGCATCCTTATCTTCATCCTCATCCTCAAGTTCCTTATGACGTGTTTTTTCTTTCATTCTTTCTTTCTTTTTTCTTCAAAACTTTCTTTTTTCTTTCAAACTTTCTTATTTCTTTCAAACTTTCTTTTTTCTTTCTTTGATACTTTCTTTCTTTCTTTCTTTCTTTCTTTCATATTTTCTTTCTTTCTCTCTTTTTCTTACTCTCTCACTTTCTTTTGTCTGGCGAAGCTTCAGCGTAAAATCCTCAAGCCGACAGTAGACTTTTTATTATTTACATGAGGCATCTTAACAAATGCTCGCTTTTTCATTTATCATTTGCTTTTTCTCCTTCTCCTCCTCCTATTCCTCCTCCTCCTCATCCTCCTCTTCTTCCTCTTCTCCCCGGCTCATAAGCCTTCTCTTTTACTCCTCCTCCTCCTCCTCCTCCTCCTCCTCCTCCTCATCATCATCATCATCATCATCATCATCATCATCATCATCATCATCATCATCATCATCATCTTCTTCTTCTTCTTCTTCTTCTTCTTCTTCTTCTTCTTCTTCTTCTTCTTCTTCTTCTTCTTCTTCTTCTTCTTCTTCTTCTTCTTCTTCTTCTTCTTCTTCTCATCATCATCATCATCATCTCCCTTCTCTTGATCTCCACCACCTGTATCCGGTGTATGGAACATGAAAGCGACAGCAGTACTTGTGATTACTGAATTAGCCAAAGAAACCCGAGACACTGTCAGAGGGTCAACCCGCAGCACCACACAACTGTTGGGAAAAAATCATTGTTGCCGGAAGGAAGCCAGCCAGTGTAAGAATTTCTCTCATGCCTTCAACTATAATGTATCAATAACGTCACAGCAAGGTATGGTCCAAGGCTTTGATACGTTTTCTTGCGAACTGTAAGCTATTTTGTAGCATCTATCAGTCTTGGGTGAACAGTGCCCTACGTTCGGCCCCTTTGGAGTTATAGCCTTTCTTTTTTTCTCTTGGTAGTCCTTCGTAAATGAAGATGACGAATTTGTTCTCTTTAAGAGGATAAGGAAACCTGCGCAGAGAGGAGATTTAGGTGTAGAAGAGGCCACGTACTCAACCAACTGCAAACACTGGCCACAACAACTGATATCCGATGGCAAAGGAAGCCCAAGACAATCAGAATATTTATGCGATACTAGTACCATGCCAGAGTTCCGGTCAATGGTTAGAGTGTGCCTACGCGGTGGTATATCACGGGCTGCGGGAGGCATAGTTATACAAGCGGCCTCGACTCGCCTGGTAACAATGTTAAAAAGCTTATGGAAAGATCATGTAACTAGGAGCTACCACCGTTTTGTCCACAACTGTTTATTAGCGGGGGTCTGAAGGTCACATTATTCGTAGCTAGCCAGACTATTGTATGGCCGATCTCCTACCAACCCAGGAACCTGCGCCCAATGGAAGATGCCCCACAAAGAAGCAAGTTATAGCAGAGAACCCTACGCAACATTACGCCATAAAAGAGCAGCCTTCTTCTTCTCTCGTATATGTGGTGGTCTTTGGTGCAAACAAAGAAATACATACCAAATCTTAACCACTAACCTAACCTAACCTAACCTAACCACATAACCTAACAACCAGATAAAAGTCTCAAGAACTAAAAATTCACTTATCAAGCGAAACAGAAGACTGCGCTAACGCATGATCTGGTTAGCATATTCCCGCGGGTCTAGAGACAGCATTTAGTTTTGAAGAAATTTACGTTTTCTAATATATGATGACGCACTAATAAACTTTTATTCAGTGAATTTTGTCGATGAAAGTCATAAAACGATGACGACACTTTTGTCATAATTTACTCAAACTACAATCTTCTGCATCACTCCGTTCTGAATCTGTCGTGAAACCTTTATTGTGTATTTGGAAAAAATAATCCATTACCACTCTGATATAATTAGCTCTTTAAACCAATTTATTGCTAATGTATCACTGGATTCAGATTGGATTAAAAATTCCTGGATAGGTGGAGGATTGGGTATACTGTTATATATTGCACATATTGCAAATTTTTCAATATTATTCATAACATCTACTCTTTTGGTGGGTCAATATATTCTCCGTTTATTGGATAGGCAATTGTTTTGGGCTGACGTGGCTTGCCTTTGAACTATCGTTCAATATGTAGAGATCGTGGAAAACTAGGAAAAAGTGATATGAGTGTTTGTTTATTTATCCCCATCCTTTGTTTTCCTCATAAACAATATCTTAGGTCAAACATAGCTCCGTCCTCATAAAGTGTTTAAATCGCCAGTCTTGTCGGCAACTGCCTCTTTCATAAAAATACATACTATGTTTCCAAATTGGATCTACCCTTTCCTCCTACGGAAGTTGTTCTGTGGTCACCGTAAATGAATAACTACGTTTACAATTATTAATGGCGTCAGAAACCACATTCTTTTTCCCCCCTGCATCTCTTCAACTCCCTTTCTACCACCAGCATCGACTTGGAAATCTACATTCCTCCGCCGGTTGACCTGGACCGACCTCAACTAATTTTTGCGGAGAAGGAGATTGTAAATTTGAATGCTAGTCTCGACCGGCGGTGGCGGTAGATGATGGTGAGATGGAAAGAAAGTTGAGGTATAGGAGATGGAAGGAAGGTCGAGATGGTCAGACTCCACTGTCTCTGTAGTTTCATATAAGAACATAAGAATAAAGAGAAACTACAAAAGACCATAAGGCCTACACTAGACAGTTCCATGTCCATTACCACCTCTTATCCCTATTCATAAAGTTATCTAACCTTTTCGTAAAACCACCAATACTTTCAGCGCTCACTATTACATTCGTTAATCATTGCTGGTAAACCATTTCTTGCTTATTCCCTTCTTAAATCTAAAATTGTCCAATCTAAATCCGTTACTACGTGTCCTGTCCTGCTGTCATAATATGATGACCTTGACCTTTCCTCGAAGAAAAGACGGAGTCCATTAAGTCCATTCAATAGGAAGAATGTCTGGGGTGACTCGTAGCTCAGTCGACTGATCCTCCACTTGGAGAGTACTGGTCTGAGTCCCGCCTAGGAAGAAAGGAGAGTAAAGTACGTGCCGTGAGAGTCCACAGTGATAATATGTTGCGGATAAGGTTTTTTCTTGCAGCTTTATACCCTTCATGCTAAAGACGTTTTTTTTTTCCCAAACTAAGGCAGGCAACCAGTAACGAAAAAAGTATAACGGTAACATGTGTTTGCACATAGAGATAAAATATAACAAATACCTGTATCGATCGAAGCAACCTTTCTCGGGAATTTGAAAAGGCCCTGGCTCATCAATCATAGTGAGATTGTTTATGGAGGTTAACCAAAAAAGGAGTCGAATGTTTTCACGTAGCTGTAAAAGCAGGCTAATTTTTGGGACGACCAAAGTAACCTCTGAGCAAAGTGAAAGCTCTCAGTCCATACTCCCAGTCGGCCTACATTAAAGAAACAAGATAATTGGCCACAATAATTTCAAAATAGAGAAGTGGAGGCCAGTTTTTACACAAGAGAACTGTCGTATAGATTCACGAGGAGAAGGACCCTTTTCTTGTGTTATAGATATTAACAAGAGCGCCTTAGCGCGTAATTCCTTATCCTTTTTCGTCCTCAACACATGTAATCAAGTTCAGGTAAGTTACAGTTGTGTTGTGGTACCTCAATACTATAACGATGGGATAAGTCCTTATTGATTATCTTTATTACACAAAGATGATGAATCATTGCATCCAGTAATGAGTAGAAATCAGAGACGATGGGGAAGATTGCAAAAAAGGCCTAATTACTCGAACACGATAAAAGGTTTGGTGATAAAACTTGTACCCGTCGGTGTCATTTTCCTTTTAACTTTTGCGTCAAACTTTTGTCGAATTCAATTGCCTTAGAACGTTCTAACATTGGATATATATTTAGTCAAGATTTTGTTAGATTTTTCAGTTTCCCTCATCAGATTTTTTTTTTCGAAAAGTATGACTACAGGGAAAGTACTTGCTTATACACCTTCCTGATGGCACAATATATATACAAAATATCACATTATACTTAATAGGAGCCTTTTCTGCCACCACCTTAATTTAATTACAGTACTCCAAGTTATGAAACGCTATCTTAAAAAGCTATGTAGTGGGTAGTAATGACACGTTCAAAAAACTCATCTCATCAAAGCAAGTATCCTGGGCATATCTTGACTTTCTACAGGTGCAGTGTTTATGAATATTTACATGCATGTAAAAGTGTGTCAGTAACACGGGGATGGCTGTGGCTTTTTATGTCGGTTGAGATAGATTGAAGGCAAACAGATAAACGCCTAGCCTGCTTGGACAGCTGAACAAATGATAATAACAAAAAAGTTGTTGTGTCTGCTCATTCGAATGCGGATGAAGATACAGATACAGGTGTAAGTGTTGACAGGGTGTAAATATTGGTGCCCTAATCCGGAAAGGCATACGGGGTGGAGTGAACAAACAGTTGTAGTTGTGTGAAACTTGCACCCTGGTAAAGACGAAAAGTACATGTAAGAGTGCGTAGGAGATATTACAAGTATTGATGGTGATGTTGTGGCAGGTCTCACTACTGTTGCAGAATCACATGTGTGCGTGCGTACGTGCGTGTGTGTGTGTATTCACCTTGGTCTTTGGATCACGTGTTGGACTCGTGATCGATAGTTATTTCCCTCCCGGAAGAGAGCTCAGAGCTCGTATGACAGATCTATGTGTATGTGTGTGTATTTATCTAGTTGTATTTTGCGGGAAGGGGAGCTATGCTCGTGGTGTGTGTGTGTGTGTGTGTGTGTGTGTGTGTGTGTGTGTGTGTGTGTGTGTGTGTGTGTGTGTGTGTGTGTGTGTGTGTGTGTGTGTGTGTGTGTGTGTGTGTGTGTGTGTGTGTGTGTGTGTGTGTGTGTGTGTGTGTGTGTGTGTGTGTGTGTGTGTGTGTGTGTGTGTGTGTGTGTGTGTGTGTGTGTGTGTGTGTGTGTGTGTGTGTGTGTGTGTGTGTGTCTGTGTGTGTGTGTGTGTGTGTGTGTGTGCGTGTGTTCAGCAGACATTCTCTTTTTATTCGAGGCCTCCTTCATCCCATCCAACCATTTTATTCTCGGTCTTCCCCTCAGGTTCACTCCATTCTGTCATTGTATCTAATCATCTCTCCATTTCTGTCAAGTATATAATTTGCTGCCTTGCTAAAGCTAAGTCTGCGCTCGATCTACGTAGTACTTTTACCTTTCCAAGTAGAGGCTCGTTGGCCGAGCGAGTTAGAGTGTCACTACTTACGACGTAGGTCGAGATGACGGCAGTTAGAACCTGCCGCCAGCGAGTTGGACCAAGGGCGTTGCGCATAAAATTCTACGCTACAAAGTCCTCTGTAAGGGACACAGTCCTAGCCTCCTGATAGGGGGGAATTTCGCGACCTCAAACCGAATCAAATCAAATCATAAAACCTTTTCAAGTAGTTTCATCTATATGATGTATGAGTCCCTTTCTTTTCTTTTGTATCTGTGTTTTACTGATAAGCTTGTTCAACTCAACTCTATTTCGTTGCGATTTTAACCTTCAGTCATTCTTTTTATATAGTCTTTTGTGACTGAAATATTTGCTTTCTCCGATACTTTTTGTACTCTCTACTTTCTCTGCCGATTCCATGATGGTACCTACTAATTGTGAACCCTTTGAGCTTCAAATCTACTTTCAATTTTCAACTGAAATTTCTTCTTGTTACCTTTAACCTTTGCAACTTTTATTTTCTTTTTTAAAAGGTAAACACACTGCATATGTATTACTTTGCATAAATGTATGGTAAATCACTTCTAGGAACAAACACTTTTTTTTTCAATTTGCCCCATTAATTGAAGATATCGAGTTGTTTTATCTCTACTCTGCCCCAACATTCATCGTCTATAAAAAAAAATAAAAATAAAAAAAAAAAAAAAAAAAAAAAAAAAAAAAAAAAAAAAAAAAAAAAAATAAAAATAAAAAGAATAAAAAAAATCGCCAGCTCCATTTTCCGCTGATGAGTTGTCAACCATGACGGACTCAACACAAACAGACTATCTCTTCATATGATTTATAAGTTAACATCGACACTTCATAACTGATCTGATCATTGTTACGGGATTTCTGTTGTTGATGTTCAAGAAGACAGCTACAGTACCCCATTTATCTTATATAAGATTTTCTTCCCTGGAATTCCCGGACTGTCGATTTGTAAGACTCAGATTTCATTATAGAATTATACTCGTCATTTCCTTTCTTCTCTTCTTTTCTATTTTTTTTATCTTACTTTTTCCTTTTTTCCTTTTTCCTTGTTTTCCCTTTCCTTTTTCCTTCCCTTTTCTTTTCTTTCCTTTCATTATCCTTTTTTTTATCATTTCCTTACTTTTTCAGGTTTTTGTGTGCATATCGTTAGTATTGACCATTGGATATGAGCTATGTTGTGAAATTATCCGTCAAATCAGAATGACAGCAACTTCTTTCTAAATTCCATGCTAATACTCACAATACATTGACATCAGTTCATTCCAAACACAATTAATCTCTCAAAATAATATAATCACCAAGTGAGGACGAAGCTTTTATTAGTACGACGTACTTGTTGCAGTTTTGTCAAGTAAACCTTGTACTCGATAAGATTATAACAAGCGAAACGTCGTAGTAATAGTCTCCGTCCTCACATGGTGTTTACTTTGATAGATTTGTCTGTAACTACCAATTTCATACACTCTTAGAGGGACACGTGTTTAAAGTGATGTGTGAACGTGTGAACGGGGTATTTGGGGTTTAACCAACGTGTTCGACAACCAAATACCCCGTTCAAACGTTCACACATCACTTTAAACACGTGTCTGTCGAACCGCGTTCGACGAACCGTGTAAACCCCCTCTTACTCTCTCTACTTCCAAAACAATTGTCACCCATGATTTCATTCACTGACAACTCTTACTGCAACACTTAGCTACTTTCATGCCTGTACTACATGGTACCCCTACAATCACCTTTCATATTTTTAAATCTAAAACCCTTTCTCTCATCAGGCTGACGCAATAACGGGCTTTCGAATTTTCTGTACATGATACCCTAAATACTCCCGGTTTTGAATGGCAGCTTATCCACTGGTGTTGTACCGCAAGTAGTGTTTTGTTTTAGTGCTCGGAAACGTCCCGTGGGACTGACGATGGGTAGGTGCACGGAATGGTCCTGCGAGAAAGAAGCCTGAGTTATACCTACCGTCCGTCTTCAAACCACGTCAACCTTTTAATTTCGTTTTGGAGTTATAAACCCGAGGGCCTGGCATTTGGTCTTTGAGCTGAGCTCGGCATCTCCGTTTATCAGCTTTGTATTTCCTGTATTATTAAACTTAAAGAGAACCAACAACAGTCCCTGGGTTTCTTCTCGGCAAGATCAGTGGGGGGGGGGGGACACAAGACCCCCTGTCGGCTACTGTTGGGTTACTGGCTTCCGTTGGAAAAGTTATCTATATAAAATAGAATTATAATTGACTGACTGATTGAATGAAACAACTCGTTAGATTTTTCTTTGCTGTTATCAGATTCAATACAAATTTGTATAATTACTTCCTTTCGTTTATCATAAACAGCAACGATAGCAGATGCCATTCGTTTTTTGTTTTTTTTTACGAAAATAATGGTAAAATCTGTGTAAAAACCACAGCGGTCTGCTTTGAAGCAGACAACACATAAAACAAAACGAGACAAAGCAGCAAAACCCAATATTTTCGTCAGCTGTCACTTTCAGTAAGCTCACTGCCGAGAGCACTTGGTCTGCAACGAAGAGAAACAATGAGATGGACGAAAGAAAATGAGTTGTTTGAAGAAATGTCGCAGATATTTGATAAGATGAAGCGATAGACTTGTTGTTTCGGGCGTTGGCAAGGGAAAGGATCCAAAACCAGAAAAACAATTGACAACACTTCCTTACAATGCTTATTGTTTTTTTAGATATCTATTGTAACAATGTAACCAAAACTTAGAGCAGTATTTCGTTCATGGATTTATATATGAATATCAACATCACGTTTCTTATCAT
>NC_134809.1:39276561-39284061 GCF_046742065.1 Oratosquilla oratoria | reverse complement strand
AAAATAAACAAACAGAAGTCTAATGAATTGGTCTAATCTAGTCTAATGACCTCTAGGTATGGTAAATGCATACCGAATAGGAGATTAGGTTAGGGTAGATTAGGTAAGACTAGACCAATTTATTAGACTTCCGTTAGTTCGTCTTCGACAACAAACAAAAACAAACATGACGTCTGGAATCTCGCCGACGTCCGAGTTGTCGTTAGTGTATCGTTTTTAGCAACTTTTTGTTTATTTCCGCCAATGAAAATGCATATTACGTTGATATATTACAATTTACAAAATTAATATTGAATCTTCTATAGATATATCGCTTAGGTGAGCCTTTCTGGAGATTTACCGAAAATTCAATTGAAAATTATCAAGCTATTTCCTGAGTTCTTTCCTTCTTCACCTACCTAATACCTATCATCATTGATTACTCTCAAAGCAGACTGTACCGTGAGATTTAATATAGGCCAGTTACCTGCTTTAATCGTGAACAACAACTCCGGTTATATGGGCATGTGGTACCTTTTCCTTATGTTGATTCACAGGGTTGTCTCCTTAAACGATCATTCTCGATGGAGGGGGCGAAGGGGACGCCTACAGAACTTATTGCAGGGGCAAGTTGATAGCATCTGTCAAGAGTTGTTCAAACCGGGAAGGGTGGTCGCATGAGAGCTTGCTCGGAGAGATCATAGGGTCTGGCAACGGCAAGCAAGTGAAACAAAGCCTCACTCTCCCTTGTCCTTGTGGGTAGGTTTTGGTGTTAACACCATAGCCAGTCTGGGGACATGCCACTCCCAGCTTTCCTAATTCCCCCGGGCCATTCTTGCCTGCTCAACTCGCGCGAATAGACGTCTGGCGAGAGAGACATAGAATCATTGATTAGTAAATATTTGAGATAAGATTATTTATTAGTAAATTATTTGAGAAACCCACCATTGTGGCATAATTTTTGGTCTTTCAGAGACACTAGTGAAGAAGAAATGGTAATATTTTTGAGACCAATTTGTTGTGGAGCTTAGGAAATTACCCCCAGCTTAATCAGGTGATGCTGTAGGTGATACCCCATTTACTGAATTTCATGAAAGATGTGAAGCCGGAAATTTCTCAAGTCTGCTAGCAAGTGATGCTACTGAAACCGGGTCACCCTAGATGGATGACATAGAGCCCCCCTTGGTTAGTGAGGAAAGTATGCCAACGTCTCCACCCCATATTAAGGATAAACCTGTGCTTCCCGCGCTGGTCGGAGCAGATTACCTGCGTCCATATGATCACTCACTAGCGCCGGAAACTATCGAGTCCGCACGAGTCGGCGCTGGTTGCTCCCTCAAGGAAACCAGCGTTCTCTGTATTTACCTAATTGTAATCTATAGAAAAAGAACAACACTCGTTGGGTTTCGTCTCATATTCTCTATTTTTTTCTAACATAGACTCAAACGCATCCTTATGTTCCTAACTGGTGATCATGGTGACGATCCCTCATTCAAATACTTCAACAATCAATTGGTCGATCAGGCATCATTTGGCTGAAACGAATCCATGTTATGCTCCATATATTAAGTTATGCTAATTTCAGTCGTTAAACCAATGGTTAGCAACAAGGCGCTTAGTAGTCGTCTTAAAAATATGTGTCACGTTTGCAATTTTCCAGACTTCATGTTTGTCCCCACAAAGCTAATCAAATAACTGCTAGGTTATCTTATAAAAAAATTCTTGTATGTTCTTTTATTCATTTTTAACACATTATGGACAACTGGCGATGGAAAATACTTGCCTGATTATTATGTCGGTGTGATATTTACCTAATGGGTAAATGATTTGTAGATTGAATATCAGTGATGAAATTTATTCCATGCATTATATTATGTAATGTTTGTTTACTAATCAGTTTTCATGGTGGCGACCACAGTTCAAACAAGTCGGGTTACGGGAATTTACTTAGGATCACAAGAGTAATTTTGAAACTTTAAACGAATGAGAGATAATGTTCAAAATTTCGTAAGTGAAAGTGATGATTAATCACAAAATAACGTAACGTAACATTCTCCACACTCGTCACAATTTGATACGGTAAGCTCTCCCAAGGATTGTCATTACTGTCCATATGTATGATTATGAAATTGAGGTAATATGGTAAACATCGACTAGTATTTGGCTTAAAATTTGTTCCGTGATATTTTGTTTAAATTGAGTTATCTGGTAGAATTCCAGAACCATGGAAACACGGATATCTAGCATGAAACCTACTATATTATTATACTATTATTATTATATAACCTAACCTAACAACCTAACGTAATTTCATAGAAAAAAAATGTGCTTGAGTGATACTGAAATAGAAACGGTTTATATAACTGAACATAGTGTTGTCATTACAATTGTTACTGCAGCATATAATGGGAAACTCTGTGATAATTCAAATGATGAAAATTGAATAGATATATGATATTTGAACCAAACACAAAAATCATTGACGAATCTCTTTGTTGTAACAACAAAAAAGTTTTGATAACTCAACGAGAAGTTACCAGTTCCGTAAGTAGTGCATTACTTAATAGAGATGAAGACAACAAGGAGAACAATGCAAAGTTCCGTAAGTATTGTATCACTTAATGGAGATGAAGATAACAGGGAGAACAATGTAAAGAGGAATAGGAAAAAGAGAATGAATGTTTTGGTAAAGGTATGAATAGGTTTAGGGACTAAGAGGATTGGTAAATGTGTGTGTATGTGTGTGTGTGTGTGTGTGTGTGTGTGTGTGTGTGTGTGTGTGTGTGTGTGTGTGTGTGTGTGTGTGTGTGTGTGTGTGTGTGTGTGTGTGTGTGTGTGTGTGTGTGTGTGTGTGTGTGTGTGCATGTGTGTGTGTGTGTGTGTGTGTGTGTGTGTGTGTGTGTGTGTGTGTGTGTGTGTGTGTGTGTGTGTGTGTGTGTGTGTGTGTGTGTGTGTGTGTGTGTGTGTGTATGTGTGTGTGTGTGTGTGTGTGTGTGTGTGTGTGTGTGTGTGTGTGTGTGTGTGTGTGTGTGTGTGTGTGTGTGTGTGTGTGTGTGTGTGTGTGTGTGTGTGTGTGTGTGTGTGTGTGTGTGTGTGTATGTGTGTGTGTGTTTACCAAGTTGTATTTACCTAGTTGTATTTTACGGGACGAGAGCTATACTCGTAGTGACCCGTTTTCGTATCTCTCTGCATCCAGTATATTCTTAAAACCTTGTATAGTTTTGGCACTCACTGTTTCTCCGTTTAATTTGTTCCAGACATCAATCACTCTATGTGGGAAGCTATTCTTTTTCAAGTCTCTTCTGTAACTGTCCTTCTTTAGCTTCTTTTCGTGTCCTCTTGTTTCTCTTCTGTCCCATTTTAATAAGTCGTCTCTATCAAGAATTTTCATCCCTTTCAAAATTCTATAAATGGTCAACAAATCACCTTTCTCTTCTTTGTTCCAGTGTTGATAAATGCAATTTCTCCAATCTTTGTTCGTATGTCAAATTAGATAGTGTAGGTGCCATTTTTGTCGCTGCTCTTTGACTTCTTTCTAATTTTTTCGTATCTTAAGCGACACCAGATTTCTGCTTCTCCTACAAATGGATAAATGGAAAAACGGGAAGGAACAAAAGTCTGTCACCAAGCGTGCCGAATCGTATTGTCGATGTGTCGAATGGACATAATGACCAGAAATCTACTTCATTATGACATTCTGTACATGAATAAAACAGAAAACGGTCCAACAAAGGTACCATAAGAGACTCGAGACAGAACAAATTTATTTCATGTCCCCCGATACTTGTAGATAAGTAAACTAAGTCTGACTGGCGGGATGACAACAGATAAAAACTGTGAACAAGGGGACACAGCATTGTGAGACTCAATTCTTTTTTTACATCATCACTATAAAAGACTTAGAAAGTCCATGAAATATCACTTCATATGATTTCAAGACGCCAAAATTTCATTCACTGTAGTTCACCTTCAAGTATCTCCTTTCCTGTAACAACCGCCCGACACGCAAGAAGAAAACCTCTGTCCATTCATCAAATAATGAATGCTCATTCTGGACAAAGCCATGCGATAACATTTCCATTGCAAACGTGCATCACAAGGACCCTTCTGCAGCCAAGCGAATCAACAATAGCACAGAAAGGAAGAAGAGGAAACGAGCGAAGCCAACTATGCTGCACGCATGACAGCCTAGCAAATCATCCCGGGTGAAGGGGACAAATACAATTTTTTAAGATATCTACGACTGCTAACCGGGAAGGGGAATACTCTGCTTATAGTTTACAGTCCTTTGTAGCCTTTGTCAGTGTTTTCATACTAGGGAAGAAGTCGTTGTAGTTGTAATTACATTGATACTTGGATCAAATTGCAGTCATACTCTGCTGAGCCAACTCGAAATATTCCTTTCTATTCCCTTTTTTTATTTGCGTGGAATTACCTCACTCGCTCTATTCCACTCTTGACTTGACATAAGCACTGGGTGTACAACTGCGCTAACTTAATATGAACTTCTTTTCTTGCGTCTTGCAAAAGATTCATCAATATACAATCTTCCCCAGGTGTTTTTCCTTGTTTCATATTTTTATAGCAAATTCTACTTCTTCCTTTGTAATTTCTAGTACACTACCAACGCCTACAGATGAATTTACTGACTCAACCACGGTCTTTGATAAATAAAGCTCTTGGTAAAATTCTTTTACTTTTTTTACCATACTGTCTCTGCATTTAATGATCTCTCCATTTCTAGCTTTCAAACATATCATTTGCTGTCTTCCTAAAGCATGTCTGTGCTCGGCCCCTTTAATAATTTTATCTTTCCGAATAGTTTCCTCTATTTCATCCATGTTTTTCTTTCTTTTCTCTGATCTCTGCTTTTTGTTGATAAGCTTGTTTTGTTCTGATCTTTCTATTTCGTCTCTCCTGATTTTAATCTACATAGTCCTTCTTCTTTTAATTGGGTCATATATATATATATATATATATGGAAAAAGTGGAAAGTGAGCCAATGTTGTTTGATGACGACACTACGCTTATGACAGGGTCAGAGGGATGATTAAGGGAGTTAATGACGGAGTTTGGGAAGGTATGCGATAGGAGAAATGTGAAACTAAATGTAGGTAAAAGTTAGGTGATGATAAGTACATGGGTAGAGGATGGCAGTGATTTGTAAGCATGTCTTAAAGGAGAGATGTTGGAGAAAGTGGATAGCTTTAGGAATTTTGGGTCGCATGTGGCAGGTAAGGGAGGAGTGGAGGTGAAGGTAAATTGTGGCTTTCACCGTAATACAATTTCTTACAGTCGTTGCAGGGGATCCTGTAGATAATATTGAGGTTGTTGTTGCTCTTCGTCGCTGGAGTCACTGGGTATTTATTTTTCTTCCTCGTGTCGTTGAACACCTCGAAGCCTAGTGAGCGTAATGTTTCACCCATGCACGGGAAAAATCATGACCCGGAATCACTAGGTCTTCTTATTTGGTCTATTTTCGGTCCCGTTTTCACTTCATTGCCTGATGCGGTGCACTTTATAGTGAGGCAGTTATCAAATCTTCCAACTAACCCAATTTCTTGAATGTTCCTGTGAACATCCTCAAGGAGCCTATATATCAAGGCAGGGAGGTGAGAAAGAACTAGGTAGGTTTGTTGGGAAATTTCTCCTTGACCTACAGATTCTGTTCACGATCTGTAGGTGCTTGGTCCATCACTCTCTTGATAACAAAACTGTCAAGTTTGTAGAGTCTTTGGCTTAAATTTAGGTTGTTGACAAATGTACCTTTGTTAAGACTGTCAAACAACTAAATCTAAGCCCAGGATCGTACAAACCGGACAGCTTTATCATTAACAGAATGATAGCCCAAACTTCCGCAGCCCGTCACCGGAATCTGTAAGACATGGAGAGATTCCCCGACAAACCTTCCCTAGTTTCTTCTCCTCATCTCCCTGCTTTTGTATATATACTCATGTTTCTTTTCTTAATATACCCTGAATATGTCTGAAAAGACGAAAGAGCCCGTTCTACAGTTTATTAATTTTCCTTGTGGCTTTTCCGCATATTTAGAATTACAAGTCTAAGATATTTATCCTGCACACACACACACACACACACACACACACACACACACACACACACACACACACACACACACACACACACACACACACACACACACACACACACACACACACACACACACACACACACACACACACACACACACACACACACACACACATATATACATATATATATATATATATATATATATATATAGATATATATATACATATATGTGTGTGTGTGTGTGTGTGTGTGTGTGTGTGTGTGTGTGTGTGTGTGTATGTATGTGTGTGTGTGTGTGTGTGTGTGTGTGTGTGTGTGTGTGTGTGTGTGTGTGTGTGTGTGTGTGTGCGTGTGCGTGCGTGTGTGTGTGTGTGTGTGTGTGTGTGTGTGTGTGTGTGTGTGTGTGTGTGTGTGTGTGTGTGTGTGTGTGTGTGTGTGTGTGTGTGTGCGTGTGCGTGCGTGTGTGTGTGTGTGTGTGTGTGTGTGTGTGTGTGTGCGTGTGCGTGCGTGTGTGTGTGTGTGTGTGTGTGTGTGTGTGTGTGTGTGTGTGTGTGTGTGTGTGTGTGTGTGTGTGTGTGTGTGTGTGTATTCGCCTTGGTCTTTGGATCACGTGCTGGACTCGTGATCGACAGCTATTTCCCTCTCGGAAGAGAGCTTAGAGCTCGTATGACCGATCCATGGGTAATGCTGTGACCTGACACACACACACACACACCCAACTCCCCGCCCACGAGAGTTGGAGTAACGACTCGAAGCGCAGCGATACTGAAATTATTTCAGCCTCGGGCAGGATTCGAACCCGGACCGCCGTAGTGGCGGTCAAGAGCTCTAACCACTGTGTGTGTTTGTGTGTGTATGTGTGTGTGTGTGTGTGTGTGTGTGTGTGTGTGTGTGTGTGTGTGTGTGTGTGTGTGTGTGTGTGTGTGTGTGTGTGTGTGTGTGTGTGTGTGTGTGTGTGTGTGTGTGTGTGTGCGTGTGTATGTGTGTGTGTGTGTTTGTGTGTGTATGTGTGTACGTGTGCGTTAGTTTATATTATGTTACTGTTATTGCTGTTGTTGTAACTGCTGTTGCTGTTCATTTTGCTGTTGTTGCTCTTGATGTTGTTAACTGCGTCAGTAGTATTGTTTTTTGCTGATGCTATTGTTATAACTGTTGATTCTAACTTTACTATTACTGTTGCCTCTGCTGCTGGTGACATTACGGTTACTATTGTTGTTCCTGTTGCTGTTACTGTTGCTGTTGCCTTTGCTGCGGCTGCTACCGTTGTTGTTGCCGCTGCTGTTGCAATTGCTGTTGCTGCTAATGTTGATTTTGCTGTTGCTGTTGTTGTTGTTATTGCTATTAAACTAACTTACAAATTTCTCGTTTTGTCCCCAGATGCTTCGCGTATCCATTCTCGTAATGTGTCTTGCCTTGACAAGGGCAGAGGCTGAAGCAGACCCGGACCATCCACCACCTTCCTATGGC
>NC_134809.1:39266561-39271561 GCF_046742065.1 Oratosquilla oratoria | reverse complement strand
GACAGACTAAACTGTATCATCTAGCAAACCCCCAAACACCTGCTGGTTCTTGGCTTCGGTCCAGGAGACCTAGAGTCCAAATGGCTTCGCCTCCCTGCGCAGTGACTCGAGGGCTGTAACTAGGACCCTCAATGACTTCGGGAAGTGCATCATCGGCAAGTCAAAATCATTGATCCTGGTGCTGCCAAGGGATACTCTACAATAACAATGATCAACAATTCTCTCCAATATCCAGTATATGCAGGTGTTGAAAAGTGATGAGATAAGGAATTACCTTTGCCTCATTCCTGAATTAACAGAAAAGAAGCCGGACACATCTCTTCCATACTTCACAATATTCTCAGTCCCAGAATATAAGCCAGACACGAAGTCAATAATACTCATATGAATCATACGGATCTGCAGAAGTTCCCAGAGCACCCCATGTTGCACAGAGTCAAACGCCTTCTTAAGATCAATATAGTCTGCAAGAAACCCCTGTTGAAAATCACGTCAGCACTCCACAGGAGCAGGAAGTGTTAAGATCCGGTCAGTTGTTGACTTACTAGGCGTTAACCAAGATTATTCAGGCCTCTGAAATTTTAGCAAATGTAAAACCCGTGTCAGCAGCAGATGGGTGAGCACATTTCCCAGGACACTAAGCAGGTGTTGCAGTCCTACCTATCTATTTTCCAGACCTTTTCTCCAGTCAGAGGGAATGTTACAGGAATAGACAGAATACAACCTACTTTTATACACCTGCAACTTCACAAAATATTCCCTAAAGATTAAATTTCTGCTATCGCCATTACTTAATATTCTTTATGATATATTTTCATTCTGGTTGGCGGCAGATGGTTTTATTCAGTAGGTACACTCCCATCGACATCGAAAAACTGATGAACCCTTTTTACTGGTATTCATAACAAATGAGTGCCGTCAAGCGATTTTAAACAACTGAAGGGCTGAAACCTATCGTTATTAACCTTTTTACATCTGTTCACGACTTGTACATTTATTCTGGTTGCCGCAAGGCGAGTTTACTCTACGGAAATCCCCTAGCACATGCAACCATTGGCATTCGTGCCAAGCGTGTTATGCCAACGACTTTTCTCCGGCACGCGGGTTCACCTAAGAAAATGATGAAATGGATCAACCGACAACTTCTTTGTTGAGTTTTACATTTCAATTCAAAAGAATATGATCTTATATATTCATAAAAAACGATGAAAGTAATGGCTTTGAAGACCTGCATGCGGCAGTTATGATAAAATTTCTTGACGACACTGGTTTTGTGTACTGTTTATCTGCTACATCAGTCGACAGGTATACATGGCGTGACGACTCCTTTACCACAATTCTATATGTTCTTTCATGTTTCGTAAATAATAAAATCATTGGTAAGCAAAATCTCCGTGCAGCTACATAAAATTTTAAAATTAAATCTGAATTAAATACAAGTGTCACACCACAAAAGGCTCAAGTTATCCGAAGTGATTATTTCGTTTTCAGTGACCGAATTGAAAAAGTTTATATCCAAAGTTCATGAAGCCTGCTGTTCAACATATTTGCCATAAACACAAATTTCTGTTGCAACTGTCAAATTGAGAAATATTTTCAATTATTTTGCTGATGTTAAAAACTGAATCTTTGAATTGCATGATTGTATATGACAGCTAGAATTTTATATAATGGTAAGACCGACCTTTAAGTAAGATTTATTTAATTAAGATTTACATTCATTCAATCTGACACGACTTACAAATCACGCTTACAATATTCTTTGGTTTTACCACTTCTTTTTTCTTTCTTTTCTTAAAGTTCCCCTAATACTTAAAAGGTAGTAAATAATAAATTTCCAGCACGTAAGAAATTTTTTGCATCAACGATTGATCGCATTAAAATGTTGCCCAACCTTACCTTAGCACAGTGGTCGGCGATCTGTGGCTTTTTCAGGGCACTGATGTGGCTTTAGAAGTTTCATACAAAATAATTATTCCATCAAAAAGAAGGCGTCACATTCTGTTTTTTTTTCAGATTGCAAGCAAATATGTATATATATATATATGATATATATATATATACATATGTATATATACATATATTATATATATACATATATATATATATATATATATATATATATATATATATATATATATATATGTATGTATGTATGTATATATACCAAGAGTTTTTCCCACTTATTACAGTTAGCTAAGTCAAAGGCACGTAACCTACTCCTTTCTTTGCATAACAGTATCATCTATACAAAATCAACCTCCACTCATCCCTATCTCCTGCCTTCTCCCTTCCTTACTCAACAGACATTACCCTCTTTCTCAACGCCTCCTTCACCCCATCCATCCATCTCATCTCAAGTTCACTCTCTCCACCTCTAACTTTCACACATCTCTTACTAATCTTTCTTCACTCATTCCATGTGTCCAAACCATCCCAATACTTTTACACCAGCCCTATCTGCACACTCACCCCTTCATACATCGTCCTCTTAGCATCCATTCCCAGATGCCTATTTCTTATAAAAAAAAAAATAATAATAATCCCCCCAAAACATTTACTTGCTTCACTCAGTCTACAATTTACCTCCACCTCTACTCCTCCCTTTCCTGTCATATGCGACCCAAAATACCTAAAGATATCCACTTTCTCCAGCCTCTCTCCTTTAAGACTTACTTTCAACTCACTGCCATCCTCTATCCTTGTACATCTCATCACCTTCCTTTTACCTTCATTTACCATCAGCTTTCTTCTATAGCATACCCTCCCAAACTCCATCACTAACCTCCTTAATCTCGCCTCTGACCCTGCCACAAACGCAGTGTTGTCAACACATACCACCAGCTCACCTCCCACTTTTCTCCATTTTCTTTAACCATATCCAGTCCCTTTCCCATTACCCTTGCCTTTACCTCCCACACCACCCCATCCATGTACACATTGAACAGCCATGGCGACATGGCACATCCCTGACGAAGTCCCACCTTTACTTCAAACCACTCAATATCTCCATTTCTCATTCTAACACAGGCTCTACTACTCTTGTAAAATTTCTTAACTGCCCTTAACAGATTTCCTTCTATCCCATGCATCTACAAAACCTCCCACAGTGCCTTCCTGCCTACCCTGTCACAAGCCTTTTCCAAATCCATAAAGACCCAAAGGCATCCATACCTTTTCCCAAAGCTTTCTCACATATCTGCCTTACCAGAAACATCTGATCCACGAAACCCCGTCTCCGGACTGGGTCCAAAATCTCTCTTGCTTTCTCTCTCTCTCATCAAATTCAATTGCATTTTCTCCAGTTTTTCACAGATGGAGTGTTATAAATCTCTTTCTTCTACTAGCTGATAATATACACACATGAAAAAAAAATACAGAGAGACCAAGGAGAGGGCCTGAGAACCATTGATGACCACTGTGAAGGCCGAGCTTTCAGCCAGTGAATCTTGAAGCAACAGTTATCATTACTCTTATATTTATCCATTATTCATTTGTCTCGTCATTTATTCGTGTTTTTGTTTATTCATTGTGTTTATCTACATATTCATCTATTATTAATTTATTTGTATATATTTATTTTTTATTCATTCATTTATGTATTGATTTGTTTATTTGTTCATTTATTTTTTCATGTATCTCTGTTTATTTACTGATCCATTCATTTGTTTCTTTATTCGCTTAGTCACCTATTTATTTATTAATTTACTTTTTATCTATTTATTTATCTATTATTTATTCATTCATTCATTAATTCTTTATTTGCTTGTTTACTTGTTTATTTGTTAATTCATTCATTTATCTATTTACTTCCTTACCTATTCATTTGTCAATCTTCTGCATATGCTTACTTAATTTTTTATGATTCCTTCAGTTTCAATACGTTCAGGTCATCAATTTAATCAATTGCAGTTACCTGAACCCCACTACACATACACCCTTCCCCTTCACACACTTTCTAATGTGACCAATCTTCCTAGACCTTTGGGATCACTAACCTTTGACATTTTGTATGGTTAACTCCAGTATCCCCATCAGTCCACTAACGCCAGACTGTTTCATTCAGCTTGGGAATAGACTTGGAACAAATCATCTAAATCGTTCAAGATCCTATTCTATCCCAAGTCTGTCTTTCTGTGCTGGAATATCTAAACCTGTCATTACAGTAGGCCAATTCAGCAGAATAATGCTATTTGCTATTAGAGAACAAAATCGACTTTTGCGTCACCGCGTCGAAGGTGACAGCCTGGAGAATCTCAATCTTTTCAACACGTCAGTGCTACAAATTGCATCACCGTGTCCAGAATATTAATGGGAGTCTTTACATGAGGATTTGTGTCAGTAACATTTGGCTTCTTCCTCAACTCACAGGTGCTTATTGGGCATTTTTTTCATTCTTTCAGTGACGTTTGCCTTCTCTTTCAGGTTCCCTATTACGTGACAGAGACAGAGGTTGTGTACAAGACAGTGCAAGAGCCCCACGTGGTGACGGAGACCAAAATCGAGCAGAACTACGTCACTGTCACAGAGGATGAGCCTCACTACGTCACCAAGACCAACGTGGAAACCCAACAACAGTACATGTATGTCACTGTCACCGAGACCAAACATGGATACGTGACCATCACCAAGACCAACAAGAAACCTACCTACACCACTGTCTGTCCTTATGGAGGAGGAGGAGGCTACTAAACTGTTAACCCGGGACTGGTTCATCCTTCAAATAAAGTCACATATAGAGGTGAATACAATTTTCTATGTCTGCAGTTACTTTGAAAAGTTATATCCGAAAACAATAGATAGTGCAATCATATACAATTTCTTTCAGGTAAATTTATTCACTAGATTGCCATGTCTATCAAATTAACGCCGTCGAGCCGATGGCAATCTTCACAGATTTTATTCGGGCCAACGCCAGTCGATCACATTTAACTTAGAAGAAGACTTGAGAAAAATAATGTTTTTATTAATCGATGTCCCATTCTGTCCGAATCTGCCCT
>NC_134809.1:39254061-39261561 GCF_046742065.1 Oratosquilla oratoria | reverse complement strand
TAAAAAAAAATTAACTACACTAATAAGACCAAAACTCGAGTACGCAGCAACACTATGGACACCCACTACCAAAAAGAATATAAAGAAGTTAGAAAGAATACAAAGAGCAACAACAAAGCTGGCACCAACTCTTTCCAAAATGACATATGAATAAAGACTGTCTAAATTAGAATTACCAACTTTGGAACAAAGAAGGGAAAGAGGAGACTTACTATCTATAGAATTATAAAAGGAATGGAAATCTTAGATAAGAATGACTTATTGAAATGGGACAATGGAAAAACAAGAGGACACGAAAAAGAATAAAAAAAGATAGATACTTGGAACAAATTGGACAAAGAAACAGTGTTTGCAAACACTATTCAAGATTTTAAGAAAAAAACTTGATGCTGAGAGATACAAAGACGGGTCACACGAGCATAGCTCCCTTCCCGTATAATACAACTAGGTAAATACACACACACACACACACACACACACACACACACACACACACACACACACACACACACACACACACACACACACACACACACACACACACACACACACACACACACACACACACACATATATATATATATATATGTATATATATATATATATATATATATATATATATGTATATATAATATATATATAATATGTATATGTATATATAATTATATATATATATATATACATATACATATATATATACATATATATATATATATATATATATACATATATATATATATATATATACATATATATATACTGTATACATATATATATATATATATATATATATGTTTATATATATACTGTATAAATATATATACATATATATATACAAAAAAATATATATATATAAATATATAAATATATATATATACATACATATGCAATGGCCTTTTTCCCCTTGCAAGGGAGGTAGCCAGTGTCAGAAGGCATAATCTCTCCTACTCATTTCATCCCCATCCACTCCACTCCCAATCACCACCCCTCCCTCCCTCTTTTCTTAGCTCCTGTGTGCCGGGTCATCCCTGCATCTCGCATATATATATATACAGTATATATATATATATATGTATATATATATGAATATACATATACATATATATATACATATATATATATATATATATTGTCAGTGTATTTGGGCAGGAATTTTTCTCTAATGCATGTATCATTAAAAGTGATGGCTAGTTGTGCATTAATTATTTTCTTAAAGGTATTTTCCATATACCTTATTATGGATTTGTCTTCCTTAGAAAGGAAATTTATGACTTGGCTGTATGTAGTCATATTAGCTAGATCGCGACTTCGGGTTCAAGACCCTTCTTCAGTAGCTATAGGGATGTTCTTTCTTATCAGGGTAAGAATTAATCTGATGAGTCTAGTTAAAGTTCTAAGTTTTATACTAGATTTTCTTTACTTGCTAATCACTTGGGGGAGGTCACCTGGTATTTCGGGCAGTGACGAAATGTCACGTGCGCTGGGGAGCCTCCGGGTTCGTGTTGTGGCGGAATGTGGTTTGCTTATGGTTATAGCGTTTTGTCTCGTAATTGGACGAGTGGCGTTTTGTCTCGTATTGGCGTTTGTGGTGTTATGTCCCCTGTTTGTATTTGTAACGGTTTGTCTCATGCTTGGAAGGGCTCTAAGGTCTTCTGCTTGTACGTTTAGGTTTGGGCTCAACTCTTTGATATACAACGCTTCTAAAATTGGGAGGCGTCTATCGTCAGTACATATATCCAAGATCTCAGTGTTTTTCTCTAGGGTCTCTCTTGCTAGTGCTATGCAATGGGCTTCTCTTAAGTGATTTTAGGGGCTCCAGATGTCAGGTGGTACGAGAGGCGACGGGATAACCTCATTGTCGTCATGCCAATATAGGTGGAAAGGAGGGCTTCACAGTTCCCTCGTGTACATGTGAACCTATAGATGACATGTGATTTCTGAAGTTCCATTCTCTCTTGTTGGGGACTAGTTTTCCTAGTTTTATAATAGATCACCTGCCTGCGGGTTGACCCCACAGTTGGTGGCGCCATTAATGTTAGGTAGGAGGGGGTCCACCTTGGTCTTTGGATCAAGTGTTGGTCTCGTGATCGACACTGTTTACCTCCCTGAAGAGAGCTCAGAGCTCGTATGACCGACCTATGGGTAATGCTGTGACCTGCACGCACACACATCCCCAACTCCCCACCCACGAGAGTTAGAGTAACGACTCGAAGCGCAGCGGTACTGAAATTATTTCAGCTCTGGGCAGGATTCGTACCCGGACCGCCGTAGTGACATTCGGGGACTCTACTAACCGCGCCACCGAGTCGTGTGAGATGGTATGTGTATCACACTTAAGTATTGCTAATTTGGAGTCTGTATATTTTCCCCATTAATTGAATTATCAACCATTAATTGTATTATCAACCATTAATTACATTATCAATCATTAATTGTATTAGCAACCATTAATTGTATTATCAACCGTCAATTGTATTACCAACCATTAAATGTATTATCAACCATTAATTGAATTATCATCACCTAATTGTATTACCAATCATTAATTGTATTATTAGTTATTAATTGTATTATTGATTAGATTGTGATGTATTTGTAATGAATGATATTAGACGTAAGAACCAAGTGTTCGGCCTAAGCTAGCTCCTGTGAATTTGCCCGCCAATTCTGGGTTTGGCGTGGCTTGCCAGTCGTGTATCAACCTTCAACGTGTAAACACGCTCTTATATTTTTCTATTGCATGTAGTGAAAGTTGGCCCAATACATATTTCAGTTTGTCTATGGTGCTTTTATTGCCGTCAATTACATGGGTGGATGGAGGCGACCTCTCCACACGTAAGCGTAGTGCAGAATTGAGTATAGAAACTGTAGATGCCATATCAGATTGTCTATCAATTGATGAGGAAATTTTGCGAATTAACAATTGTAATCTTCAGAAGTCCCCACTGCTAACAAGCATTTTCTGTTTTTGTTTTTTGTTTTTTTATTAACTCCTATCTACCAATGTCTTTTTTTTCTTTGTAGTGTTGTTTCATATATTGTTTTATTGCTCCATTTTGTAAGAGGATCCTATTCAAAGATTTCCTCCTCCATCTACCACATTGTACTACTGAAGAGGACTGCAGTTAGCAGCCGAAATATAATATTAACTCCCTGTCCCCGGTCTTTTATTCTGCTCTGACTGTAATGTTAATTATGACACACACACACACACACACACACACACACACACACACACACACACACACACACACACACACACACACACACACACGACATGATGGCGCAGCGGTAGATTTCCCGGCCGCCACTACGGCGGACCGGATTCGAATCCTGCCCAAGGCTTAAATAATTTCAGTATCGCTGCGCTGCGAGTCGTTACTCCAACTCTCGTGGGCGGGGAGTTGTGTGTGTGCGTGTAAGGTAACAGCATTACCCACAGATCGGTCATATATGAGCTCTGAGCTCTCGTCCGGAAGGGAAATAGTTGTCGATCATGAATCCAACAAGTGATCACACACGCACACACACACACACACACACACACACACACACACACACACACACACACACACACACACACACACACACACACACACACATATATATATATATATATATATATATATACATATATATATACATACATAATACACAATTGACAATTTTGTACAGACAACATTGTTAATTGTGTATTATGTAGCTGTGTAAGATTGTGATTTAATTATTGTATAACATTCTGAAGATGACTCCCTGAGGTCGAAACGTCAATTAAAAATGGAAGGTTTGTATATATATATATATATATATATATATATATATATATATATATATATTTATATATATACATATATGATATAAGCGGAATAGGAAACACAGGAGTCTTGGTCTTGAGTTTATTCCTGACTAGTTTCGCAGGTATGCTTTTTCATATGCAGGTATTCCTTTGAAAAAACATACCTGCGAAACTAGTCAGGAATAAACTCAAGACCAAGACTCCTGTGTTTCCTATTCCGCTTACATCAACCTGTCAGAATGTCTCAACATATACATAAACATATACATATATATATATATTATAAATATATATATATATATATATCTACTATAATAAAGTAGTAGCCTTTGTCTGTCTGTTTGTTCCAGAACTCCTAGGGTTTTGGAGATAGACACTCATAACCATATATATTTTGGTACCCTATCATTCCAGGTACTTGGATAACTATATTTCATTGATATATATATATATATATATATATATATATATATATGAATATACACACACACATATATATATATATGTAAATATACATATATATACATATATATATATATATATATATGTATATATATGTATATTGGTTAGGGTTAAGGGTTAAAGTTAGGTGGGGTATGGTTAGGTTAGGGACTATTCACGAACTCCTCCTAGGTTTTTGCAGATAGACCCCCTACAATTATATATATTCTGAAACCTTATAATCCAAGGTACTTGGATAACTATTGAGCAGACTGATCCCCTGATTTATGAAATTCACAGAGCGTCCCAGTTCAAAAACGTTGTGATCATGGGAGATTTTGATTATAGAAACATTGACAGGGAAACTTTAATAGGAGATCAGGAAACGAAGAAATTCCTGGATGTGGTGCAGGATGATTTCCTAAAACAAGTGATTACCGATCCTACGAAGGGAGAAAATACCCTGGACTTACTTTTAACTAATAATGAACACGTAATGAGCAACGTAAAAGTAGGGGATAGTCTAGGCTCTAGCGATCATCAAGAAATAAGATTTAATATTATTTGGGAAGAATTAAAAAGTACAAATAATGTCCAAGTACTAGACTTCAGAAGAGCAGATTTTGACAATATAAAAACCTATTTGAAATTGAATATGAATTGTTATACCGACTTTTCGGACGTTTCAGACATTGTTGACGGGGTACTTGACCAGGGATCAGGTCTTGACCAGGGGTCGGGTCATGGAGGGTAATATGCATACCTTAGGTCAGGTCACTTGGGGGCGGGGGCTCAACAGACAGGTCAGCAATTTGGATGAAATGTATAGAAATCTAACTGATCTAATTATAATTATTAATGCACAAAATATTTTTATCCCCCTGAAGTCAATACGGAAAAATAGTAATACTCCCAAATGGATGACGGACAGATTGAAACATAAAATCGGAATGAAAATAGGACTTTACGTAAAAATAAAAAACGGGGAATCACACCTTAGATCAAGATATAACGAAATGGCAAAGCTAGTTAAAAAGAATACACGTGCAGCGAAACGTAATTATTGAATTAAGGTTGCTAGTCAAGCAAGATCCAACCCAAAGGGTTTCTTTTGTCTCTATAGAACAAAAAATAAAGAAAGAATAGGACCAATCAAAAACGATGAAAGTGTCATAATAGAATTGGAGGAAAAAATGAGTGAGGAGTTTAACAATTATTTTCTATCGGTGTTTACTAATGACAAGTTAGATAAAGTACCTGACTGCGATACGATTTTCAAAAGGGATGAAATAAGTAGTCTATCTAATATCAGCATTAGTAAAGAAGAAGTAGTCAAGCAGATTGAAAGACTTAAAGCTACAAAATCCCCCGGGACCAGATGATTTTTTTTCCGAGAATGCTAAAAGGGTGTAAATTTGAAATCTGCGACCAGTTAACTGAAATATTTAATAAATCAGTAGACACTGGTTTTGTGCCTACTCCTTGGAGGCAAGCAAACGTTGTTCCTGTTTTTAAGGAGATAGATTGTCCATGTGCAACTACAGGCCAATCAGTTTGACATCGGTTATAGGAAAAATGTTTGAATCAGTAATAGTAAATAGACTCTGAGAACACATCGAAAGACATAATTTAATTCGTGATTCACGGCATGGTTTCTCCAAGGGTAAGTCATGTGTGACCAATCTTCTATCCTTTTACACTAAAGTATATAAAGCGTCAGATAACAATGAAAATTACGATGTTATTTACCTTGACTTTAGCAAAGCGTTCGACAAGGTGTCACACCAGAGACTACTAAATAAAATCAAAGTCCATGGCATAGGAGGAAAAGTGTTAGAATGGATTAGAGCTTGGATTAGTAACAGAAAACAGCGGGTCACCATAAATGGAGTAAAATCTAGGTGGGGCAATGTTACTAGTGGGGTCCCCCAAGGCTCGGTTCTGGGTCCCTTGTTGTTCATTATGTACATAAACGACTTAGACGATGGGATAAATAGTGATGTTAGTAAGTTTGCGGACGACACTAAAATAGGACGCCTAATTATGTCAGGAGACGACGCAGAGATTCTGCAGGATGATCCATGCTCGGTGAAATGGCAAATGAACTTCAATATCTCTAAGTGTAGCGTGTTAAACGTAGGGCTACACAACCCCGAAAATAGATACAGCTTAGATAACACACTTTTAGAGAAAACTGAGTGCGAGAGAGACTTGGGAGTTCCAGTAAATCCGGACCTTAAAACCAGGAAACAGTGCATTAGCGCCAGAAATAAAGTTGACAGAGCATTTGGTTTCATTGCTAGGACGGTAACGAATAGAAGTGCAGAGGTAATTATCAAACTCTAGCTATAGTTAGACCCATCCTTGACTATGCGGTACAGTTTTGGTCTCCGTCCTACAGAATGGACATCAAATCACTAGAATGATACATAGACTCAGAAATTTGCCTTGCGAAGATAGGCTTAGGCACCTTAACGTCACTCTCTGGGAAGACGCAGAGTGCGGGGTGATCTTATAGAGGTGTTTAAGTGGATCAAAGGCTTTAACAAGGGTGATGCAAACAAGGTCATCATATCAAAACAACAGGGCAGGACTCGCAGTAATGGATTTAAACTGGACACATTTAGATTTAAGAAGGAAATAGGCAAGAATTGGTTTACTAATAGGGTGGTCAACGAATGTAATTTAGTAACTTAGTTACTAAGACTTAGTAACCATGTAGTGAGCGCTGAAATTATCAGTTGTTTTAATTTAAGAAACGGTTAGACAACTTTATGAATAGGGATGACAGGTGGTGATGGATATGGAGCTGCCAAGTGTAGACCCTATGGTCTCTTGTAGTCTCCTTTATTCTTATGTTATGTTCTCATATGTATGTATGTATGTATGTACTGTATGTATGTATGTATGTATGTATGTATATATATATATGTATATATATATATATATATATATATATATATATATGTATGTATATATATATATATATATATATATATATATATATATATATATATTCTTCGTATAAATGGGCAGGAGATTCTCTCTCAAGCATATTTCATTGAATGAAATGGCAAGCTTGTTGTGACAAAGCTTTTTGTCAATCTTCTCTCTCTTTCGTAAGGAGACTTTGCCTTCCATAGGCAGGAGTCTGAGTAATTCGCCGTATGCCATGATATAGAAATAGGCATAGTCGAAAGCCAAAACGCGTTTTCGCACCTCCTGGTGCTTCTTCAGTGGCAATTAAAGTAATGAAGATTCTA
>NC_134809.1:39171561-39246561 GCF_046742065.1 Oratosquilla oratoria | reverse complement strand
GATTTCAGGTAAAAAAAAAAAAAAAATAAGGGTTGATGGTCCCCCACTCCCCGGTCGGTCACGTCGGTGTCGCCCTACGGTAGGGGAACACCGACCGAGGTCCCCAAAATATGACACTCATTTTCTGAGTTAAGTTTTTACGAGTATACTATAAGTGGGCCATGTTGTGTAGTTTGTTTTGGGCACAGTGTGCACTCTTTCAGGTACAATATGGAATTTTTATACAGGTTTTTCTACTAATAGGTCGGTGTTTCCCAACTTCACCCTAAATGTTCCTGTGCTCTTGTTTCAGCATGGTTGGATGTTTGCGTGAACTAGTACAATGCCATGATCGTTCAGTCCTGATACTACGCGTGTTCGTGAGATGAATGAATCGTTCATGTGGAATAAATCTAGTGTTGGATGTGACACCGTGTCTTATCTTAGGAATGCTTCTCATGACGACAGTCTGTGTACGTGTTGGTTCATGTACTGTTTGTAAGAGTGAGAGTATATTTAGGATGTCCATATTTTTTCATATAAAATCTCTATTCATACTGTGGTGAAATAATGTTGCCTTCACGGTGGTGTTGTCGATAGTAACGTATGCCGTCCAGTCACTGTCAGGAATACTAAAGTTACCAGCCAACCAGATATTTTACTATGGATTCGAATACCTCGCTTCTCTTCGATTCTCAGTAGTGAGTCTAATGACTATTACCTGCCATAACAGTCTAAGCGGTGTGGACAAGGGTGACGTCTTCGGTCGCAGTCATGCGCCTTCTGGCGTAGGCTCCTGACCTTTCTTCTACACATTCAGAAATAATTTTAATTTTCCCGCTGAGGCATAGATGGCGCGTGAGAGCAAACGTAAACAAAAGAAAAGGGAAGCGACGATCTATCTGTCCGAATGTTAAAGTGCAAGGATGACTTGGTCTTAACCTTATGCTTGCTCAATGCTGTGAAGACTGTTTTCTGTAAAAATGAATAAACAAATTTTATCTAAAATTTCTCCTTTATAATATTCTTTTTCTTTTTAATTATTTGAGTATTATAATGCTCGCACACATAAATACTCATTGGGATAAACTAACAAACATTACTCATAAAGAGCAGTGTAAACCTGTTACTAATATTTTTATACTCTAATCATAAGGACTGTGATTAGTACACTAATATATATAAATTGCATTGCGAGATCAAGTCAAATATAACTCCGGTTCAATACATTCGAACAATGATTCGGCGTATGGCTTGTACGAAGTGGGAAGCGGACGAAAGCGGTCTGAGAGAGTTGTCATAAAACTTGAAATTGTGAGTGCTTTATTGGAATTAAAAAATGACTCCCGAAAAACGACCTGTAGAAGATGAAGAGGGAGAACAAGAAGCAAAGAAGGTGAAGGCTGATGAAAGTAGCAGTAGCTCTACCATTACAGAAACAGTACAAGATGAAAACAGTCAGGATAGCGTCACTTCTGATACGGGCAGTGCTTCGGGTGAAAAAAAGGTTAGAGAACAAAGGAGATACAGAATTTTATCTCTTTTTACACTGCTTGCTTACATTAGTGGACATTTCTTCAGACTGTGCCACTTGTAATGACATACCTTGAGGGTGTGGTCATATAGTCATAATTTACTCAACTGAAAAAAATACAAGCTACTCCTCTGTTTATAATATATATTTGTAAACAACTACAATATGACGTTTCATTGTCTTATCCATACATTATGGGAGGAAAGTGAGCCACATTATTAATGTAATTAAAAATGGGTGGCAATGCTCTAATACTCCTATTTTGTTAACAGTGCACAGCACTTTAATCCTTTCAGACTGCATCATAGTTCATACCGAAGATGTTTTGTAATAGAAATTGAAGGAAAGATTTAATGGGGTAGCAGAATGGAAACATATTTTAATTTTTCTTAACCTTATAAGAAAAGAAATGGGTGTTGGGTGGTGATGGGTACATGTTTGATGTTGTGGTAGGCTACCTTCCATATAATTATAAGGGGGAAGCCTGTTTAGTGTTTGCAAGTAGATAGCAGAGTGGAGGGAGAATATAGAATATATGACATATGTTTTTATGTATATATATATGCACATATATATATATAATACATATTAAGAACAATCCAATCTTAGACTTGCATTTACCAAATTGTTGTGTACAGGGAGAGCAATGCTTGTGGTATCCTGTCTGTTACTCTACAACTTAAACCTAATCTGGGGTATTGACAGCATGTCATCTTGCAGTAGGAAGATAGCATGCCCCTATGGACTAAAACCACACAACAATTGTATTTTAGAGTAAAATCTATACTACTAGATGCTACTTTTTGTACTGTCTATCCCTCTGATATGCTGTTCCCTTGAAACTGTGTAGGGTCAGCTCGGCCCATTGCCAACTTGGCCCATCTACTTGATTAGGTTGGCCCACCATTAGATTAGGTTAGAGTAGATGAATTTATCATACTTTAATTTCTTTGATCTCTGCATCTATTAAAAGAAGATGGCATTTCAAACAGCCGATTAGCCAAGCTTGCTGGCAAACCTTGAAACTATCTTTCACTTTGAAAGTACCTTTTTGGTAAATTTTTAGAAGTGCTCACCTACTTGATATAGCATTAGAAAATTAAGCATTTTGTATATTATAATACATCAACATAATTTATGTTTTTCTTGGCAGAAATCAATGACAGAAAAATTTGCAAGAAATAAATATACAAACGGAGCTCTGGCGGCTGTTTGAGATGCCACCTTTGTTTTGATAAGTGCAGAGGTCAAAGAAATTAAAGTATCATAAATTTGTCTGTTTTATCCTAACCTACATAACCTAAAACCTACCTAACTTATCCATCAGGGAATCAGGGTTGTCATTGACCTCCAAATCAAAACAAAGGTGGCTTCTTAAGAAGTTGCCACAGTTCTGTTCATTTGTATATCCCTATTAGCAACTGTTTGTTATTGATTTCTGCCAAGAAAAAAACATATACTATTATTACATTGATGTATTATAATTTACAAAATCAATATTTAATTTTCTAATGCTGTATCTCATAGGTGTGCACTTCAAAAATAAATAACACTTTTTTCCCCCCCCATGGCTCCTGTTGGTGGATGGGGAAAGAATTTTAGGTTAATTTAAAGATGTGGTGTCTTGAACCTATCATCACAGCTCCTTTTAGTAGTATATTTACTTTATTTATTTTTTTTTTTTTTCTGCCAAGAAAAACATAGTATTACATTGTATTTTAATTTACCAAATTATTGCATAGGTATGTGCCTCATTAATAATACTAAATTTTACTTTTTTCATGTCTCCTGTGGGAGGATGTGGTAAGAATTCTGATACCATGATTCCCATGTGAGTTGTAAAATATGACATAATGGGATGAGGTGATGGGACTAGGGATGCTGCTCTCTGTGTTTGTCACAAGAGAATCGAGGGATAAGAGGGTCTCGAAGGAGAAATTCAACAAAACCCTAAAATTTGGGTCATTAACCTCTCCATATGATGCATATGTAGACATGAGGTGCGAGTGAGTATACGAGGATGCCGGTGTTGCTGTCCTGATTATATATATATTGTTGTTGTATGTGAGTGACCCCTGAATTCAGTGAACTGGCATGATCTTGTTTTCTGTGTTTATTATTACTCAGAGTGAAAGGGAATGAGTAAACCAGCAGTGACTATATTTTATAATGCGAATATTGTGTATTGGGCATCCGATGCTGCATGTGAGAATTTCACACGTATTGAAAAGGTTAAATGTGTGTGGTTTTGGCACAAATGAGAGTAACAGGGAAGTGATTTTGGGTTAGGGAGTGATGAGGGAGCAAGGGAGGGAAGAAGTGGCTCTGTTGTTAAGTAATGATTGGGAAATGTGCAGTGGGCTGGAGTGAATTATGTGTGAGGTTGATGTGGGTGAAGATGGAACTGCAGTGGGAGATGTGGGTTTTCATAAGCCTATATGGACCTAGTAGAGAAAAGAGTGAAGAAGAAAGGCTTTTTGGATAGATTTAAACAAGTGTATAGAGAGTTTTAGGAGGAATGTCACTGTACAAGGGTAATCCCAAAAGTAATGTCTCCAAAATATTTAGAAATCACAGAAACATTTATGGTCAATAATGTTTACATAGTTACCATTTAGGTCAATGTATAGTAGGCACTGTGGCAGTTTTTGTATGCCTATGTCATGGCAGTAAAGTCATGTCAAATGTGTTTTGGGATCAAAAGGGTGTATTGTTGATCAACTTCATGGCTTCTTGGACCACAATAGATGCTGACAAGTACTATGAGATACTGAAAAAGCTCAGATGGGTGATTCAGAACTGGAGAAGAATGGTGAGCAAAGGGGTAAACATTCTCCATGACAACACTCGCCCCCATGTCACCTGTCAAACCATTGCTCTCCTGCAACTATTTGGATGAAACATCATCACCTACCCACCTTATGGTCCAGACTAGGCACCCAGTGGCACCTGTTCCCTAAGTTGAAAGAACACTTGGCTGGAATGTGCTTCAGCAATGACAAAGTGAAAGATGGGGTTTAGCACTTCCTCAATGACATATTGGCGAACTGGTATGACATGGGTGTACAAAAACTGCCACAGCACTTATAAAAATTCATTGACTGAAATGGTGACTACACAGAAAAATAGATAAATGTTCAAGCTTTAAGATGATGTAAGCATTATTAACAGTAAATGTATCTCTGATTCCTAAATATTGGAGACCTTACTTTTGGGATTACACTCTTAGTGGGGGATCTCATTGCTAGAGTAGGGGATGAGCCAATAGATGTAGGGAATTTTGGAGTGCCAGGTGGAAATAAAATGATGTTGGAGATGCATTTAGAAAAGGATTTGATAGCAAACACACTGTTAAAGAAGAGTCAATCATAAGTACACTTGGGGAAGGGTGATGGGTGGAAAAGTGGTTGATAAGGCATATGTGGACTATGTAATGGTATTGAAAGGAAGTATAGGAAGAGTTCTGATTGTCCATGCTCTTGTGAAGAGAGTGGAAGAGTGTTGGATAGTGTTTTGGTACAAGGGAAATTGAGTGGAGGAAAAGGAAAATGGTGGAAGGTAGAGAGGTGCTGTGAGTAAACAGTTTGAATAAAAAGGAATACCAGAAGCTGAGAGAAATACAGGCTTTAGGCTAATTGTTCCAGGGGAATTGTTTGAAGTAAGCACTAGTTGTGAATGAGTAAGGAAACAAGGTATTCTCCTACAATAAGAAATATGATATATGACAGTAAGCACACAAAAAAAAACTTGATTCCAAGAACTATGTGTAGGGTAAGGGGTTTGGATATACTTTGGTTCATATTTATATTGATTATTAAATTCTCCTGTATTACCAGACTTAATTCTCTAGGTACATTTGTGCACACTCAGAGAAGGATGTGGGTCATGATTTTTTTTAGGAATATGAGGCCTCAAATGGACAAGTGCATATGAATCAGTGAAATTAGAGGCTTCCTTTAGACTGGAAGGATCTGTATTCTCTAGGAAACTTTAAGATTGGGTGACACATTATCTTTAAATTGTTCTTAAATTACAAGTTCTGTAACTCCTCAAAATTATGGTCTTATAATTTGATACATACATACATATACCAAGGTTTTTTCCCCCTTACAAGGGAGGTAGCCAAAAAGAAAAGGCAAAAACCACTCCCACCCATTCTATCCCTAAATACAATCCACCACCCTCCACCCTCCCTCTTATCTTAGCACCCTCTTATCTCAGCACCTCCTGGATAACAGGTCATCCCTGCACCTTGTCCACTGCCCTGGGTCAGAGGCAGTGTCGCAAGACACAGCACATCCACAGCAAGGCTGCTTCATTAAATCGGCGACCCCCCTCTCTGTCCCCCCATGCAGAAAAGGAGAAGACAGGGAGAAATCCCTTCGGACTGCATCAAATTTTTCTCACACATACTACCTCCCCCCCATCCCCCACCCATTCCACCTCATGCATCACAGCATCATCCATGTACAAACATTCTCCATTCACCCCTATCTTCTGTCCTCCCCCATCCTTCCTCAACAGATATTCCCCTCTTCCCCAAAGCCCCCTTCACCCCATCCATCCATCTCATCCAAGGACGCCCCCTCATGTTCACTCCCTCCACATCTGCCTTCCATACCTCTTTTACTAGTCTTTCTTCACACATTCTTTCCATGTGTCCAAACCATCCTAATATTCTTTCATCAACCCTATCTCCCAACTCCCTTTCCACCCCTGTTCTCCTCCTTACTTCCTCATTTCTCACTCTATCCAGCCTAGTAACCCCCATCATACTTCTCAGACACCTCATCTCAAACACATTCAAACTCCTTCTCTCTTCCTCTCTTATGTTCCATGTTTCTGCCCCAAACAGTGCTGTTGGCACAATCACTCCTTCATACAGTCTCCTCTTAGCATCCATTCCCAAATGTCTATTCCTCATTACACTTTTTAATCCACCAAGGCATTTACTTGCTTTCAATCTACATTCTACCTCCACCTCCATTCCACCCTTTCCTGCCACATTTACACCCAAAGTCCACATAATGAGGAGTGTGGGAAATACCAAATTGTCATTTATGGATGCCTGAGAATAGACCGTGAAGTCATGACACCTCCCCCTGGAGGGTGTATGAGCAAGGGTGTTCACTTTTCCTTCGACATGATATGTATTCAGGTGGTAGTTTTGTAATGTGGTTCCACTGAATCGGTCTTTGATTCGACCTCTTGACCTCACTCAAGAACACAAGTGGATAGTGATCAGTATGCAGATGAATTAGGAAGGAGTTCTTGGAGTTAGATGGGAAACAGAAGGTGATGTCAGGAGAGGAGGGGCTGTAGAGTGATTAATGGGGGATATGTGTGTGTATGGGTCTTCATGATTATTAGCGAGTCAAGCTGTGTCTGTAATTCAAACCCTCTCTCTTTGTCAGGGTTGTTGCATGCTGACTGACAGCATCCTAGTCATATGCTGTGAACACAGTTAAGTATTGATGGAATGCAAGCAAAACATAACTGTATGAAGACAAACAGTATAACATAAATCACCCTGGATCCACTTTCTATGGGTGCTATTAAAGAAAAATATAAGTTGGTGATGTTGAGTCAGGCTACCTGAATGCCCTTACACCCCAAAGAAACACAGTAAACAATATCACACATGGGTGGCCATAATTGACATGGAGGACAGTGCATTGATGAATGATTGTCTTGGTCTCTGATAAGTATACAGGGTGTTCTGGATAAATTTGATAATTTTTTGATCTGTCATTTCAGAACCATTTGAAGGATTTAATAGTGATAAAGTGGAATGGATAACTGATTCTGTGTACAATTGGTAAGTGTGAAAGCTAGAGAGCATGGATGACTGGAAAGCATCTTAATCATCATGATGATTTGTGCCGGATTAAAAGATTTGGAAATCGTAGCTGCAGCTCATTGCTCCTTGAATACTATGAAGGTCATGAGAGGTGAGCTGGAAAATTGCAATGGAAATGTGGAAGCAGTGGCTAGCAGGAAGGATCATAGCAGGTGTTCTGACTCTGTCTGCACAACAAAATTCGTCAAGAAACTGCAAAAGAAGGTGCAGTAAGATCCAGACAAGGCAATGTGGACTTTGGCAAGAGAAATGGGCGTCGGAGTGGCGACTATGAAGAAAACACTGAATGAGGATCTTCACTACTCCTTACACAAGAGACGCAAGGGCCAACTACTCACCACCAAGGCCCAAGAAACTCCTCAACAACACCAAATGCCCAGTTGAGCTGCACTTCATGAAGACCAAATTCCCTCAAACTATATGATGGACTTTGGCTGTTTCCATGTCATGCTGCCCCACATCTTTGAAGAGGGACTCAGATTCAATTCAGATGGCTATATTGAGTTGCTGTCCACTGTTGTCAAGTGCTGGGTGGAGAGGGTAGCTGTGGGAAGACCATATATGTGGCAGCAGGACTCAGCTCTGTCACACCTCTGGGAAAACCCAGAAGTGGCTATCTGAGAACTTCTATGACTTCACCAGTCCTGACATATGTGGGGCGCAGTTGAAAAAAGACACCAGTCGTACTGTCTGCAACACCAAGGACAATCTGATTGCCAGGATCAAACTAATGTTCAAGTATCTCTCGAAGGACACTGTGAAGGGCGCATGCTGCAGGTTCATGTCCCGCTTGGAGGCTGTGGTGGAGGCTCAGGGTGGCTTCTTTGAGTGGGCTGTATTTGGCAAAAGATCCTCTAAGAGATGCACTTTGAATTTTGAGAATACATAAGTTTTTGGCCAAGATATAATGTTTTTCTTTCCTTTCAGAAAAAGTGTCAGATTTGTCCCGAACAGCCTGTATATATTATCAATGTCATGTTCAGTCTATATATTACCAGTATAATGTAAGAATAAAAAATAAATTAATTCACATGATCTCATACAGGGGGAAATAATGAGTATGGGCCTGGGAATCATTAGATCTATTTCTTTTCCACTATTAACCACTTTGGTACAATGACACCTACATAGATGTCATGAGGCTTGAGTGGGTGTACATGAGGATGCTGGCATCGGCATCTTGATTATATATATTTTTCGTAGATGTACATGAGTTACTCCCAGATTTTGTGAACTGGTTTGATCACATTTTCTGTGTTATATTATTACTCATAGTAAAAGAGAACAAGTAATACAGCAGTGACTATATTCTATAATGCAAGTAGTATGATGCAAATTACAAATGGCAGCCGATGCTGTGCATAAGAATTTGACTGGTACTGAAGTGGTTAATTATTGGTTCAGTTAAGAACTATATCAATAAAACTGTAAATATGGCATTGGGGGTATGAGGAATTATAATATTTACTACCTAATGCTAAGGTGGGATACTTCCAAGTCAATAAACATCCTGTTAATTTCTGTAGACATAGGTTGCCCCAAGCCAGTTCAGTTTCATCTTATAATGCACAGAGTATACTTTTTGGATATATTTTTAGGAAAAAGAAAAGAAAAACAGGGCTTTATACCCTGGGAAATATAGTAGTAGATGACTTTAATTTTATTTTGTTTTGGTTGTTTTGCATTTCTAAATTTCCAATTAACTAACAGTCTATGATTAGAATTAGTCTCAAGGAAGCACCTTTATATTTCTCTTTATTTTTGCATCTGAAGTTGATATATTATCAATGGCAGATTTTTGTTCAAATTGTCCAGTCGGCTTGATTTTATCTATACTATATTGATGTTAGTCACTATGACAGAAGCTATTTATGATTTTTGCATTGTTCGCCCACAATATACTTCCTCTCCAAAAGGTCATATGACATTTTATGTGTCCTTTCTTTACTTACTCAAGCATCAAAATCTCCCATTATAATAGCTGTGGTATCTTAATTAATATTATAATTCTCTTCCAGTGTTTCAATATACTCGTTTCTTCTCTGAATGTCCTTGTGATATATGAATCTGTTGGATATAATGTTTCTTTTATTGATATTCATAACACAGTACACAAGTCCTTCATTTGATAACTTCACCTCTTATACTGAATATTTGGTGAAAGTGATGGCTCTGTAATGATTTGCACTCCATGATTTCTTCCATCCTCTATTTCACTGTACAGGAGAATAGTGATGGAATGATGAAAAGACTTTTAATGATTCCAGTACAAGTACTGTTACTGCTCTAAACTTCTGATACTGACACGGGTCGTGCACCATACTATAAGTGGGTTTGGGTGGCTTACAGTAGCTTGGATGTAGCGTGGGTGAAGAGGGTTGCTACTGGGCTGCCAATACACATTTCTACCTCTATTGTCACACACTGTAAAGGTGGATTCATTGCTCTACAGCACACTCAGCCACTTGTCACTATCCCAACCACTATATGGGCAAAAAAAGACTATTGCATTTCTGTTTAAGGATGAGAAGAGTCTTCTTGGTGGGTCAGTGACTTGTGTACCCAAGCACCACAATACTACAATTTACAGTTTAAACTGACACCACGCCAAACAGTTCAGGGTTACTTTCCTTGATTTTCGTTGCAGTCACTCATGGGATAGACTCACCTGATGTTTTACAATTGTCTAGGCCCCTTTACTGGTCTTCAGTACCTTTCTAGGCCTCATTTTCTGAGTGGGAATGGATAGGCTATCTTCCCAGTGAAACTTGACAATCGAGCATCTAACACTTGTGAACACATGCCAACCTGTTCAGTTATTTACTTCATTGTATGACTGGTTTTCTTTAGGGCTACAATCTGGGTAATTGTTTCCTGCAATAAATCCTGACCAGAACCCATATTCACAACAGGGGGTGGGTGAGAAGAAGCAGTGCTGGGGGTGGAAAGGTGGGTACACACGGACTCCATACACAATTCCTCCCCCCACAGTGGCAAGACAACAGCTGAGCATGTTGATTTCTGGTGGAATGATTAGATCCATCCACAACGCTATGGTGGTAGATGGCACTTTCATATGGCATGAAAATTCAACCCCCATAAGAGTTTCCTTTTCCAACATTGTATTGGTCCAATGCAGTCCTGGAGGACCAATCCTACTTAGAGCATATTCCATCCTGGTTCTGAGGCTGATCCTTTAGTTTCATGAGAGAGGAAATATTTTACATCTTGTTGTAACAACCCCCTTTTATACCCCCATGGCAGAGTTATCCCAGCACAGTAATTACAAAATAGCAGGTGACAGGACCCAAGCCTACATGAACAAACTGGAACAATGGCTCAAAAATTATAGAATGGAAGCTTTAGAAATCAGAAATAATGTAGATAACTCCAGACAACCATAAATAAAAAAAGACACACATACATACATATACCAAAGGATACTAGGGGCAATGGATTTTGATCAGTTGATTGATCCTGGGGACTTCCAGTCCCTTGTCAGAGAATCAAGGAGACAATGATGAAGGCTTGATTATAACTACAATACAGAATGGGTGTGCTCATAATCTTTTCTTAATGTCGACTCAGTAATATACTTGACATCACACTTTATTTGACCCTCAGGATTAAATGACAATTTTTTTGCTGTACATTGCAGCTGCCCATGCCAGAAGAGAAAGGTGTGTTGGTATTTGCTGGCTGTAGTCAGTGGGAATATATTGGACGCAGAAATCTGAAGGTGCTTCCAGCCAAGCAACACTACACCCCATGTCTCATTGGGGGCCTTGGGGATATCAGGGTAGCTATGGTTGCTTCCCATTGTTCAGCTGCACATTCTGTTTGTGTCACCAGTGAAGGAAAAGTCTTTACTTTTGGTGAGTAGCTTTGTAAAACTTTGTAGCTTAGTGTTAGGAGAGACGTAATTTTCTTTCAGAAACATAGTGGTTTAATATTAAATATAAACTATTAATGCTGTATGTATAGCAAAGATATTTTTGATTTGGCTGGGTAGACAATTGTATTTAAATATGAATAATATCCAGGGCTTTGAATGTAGAGATATTAGTAAGTAGTACCAGAAATTACGTCACAAAAATGTATGCATTAGGGGGCCCAAGGCCCTAGTATTTAACTAATCTTCTCTTGCATTCCCTAGCCTTCTCTGCACTTTTCCACATCTTCAATAAATGTCTCTTCACCTTTCCCATTATGACAACTGGAGAAATAATCTAGTATTGGGCTTGATCGTGTTTGTGTATGGGAGTCTAAGAAGTGATCTTCTAGTGTTGATAAGAAATGGAGGGATTACAAAAATATGACTTGTGGCATGATATAGGGGATGGAAAAAGTTGCCAGATATCTTGATGAACACAATTTAGTACTCAAAACAGATTTTTAGTTTATTTCAATATACAGAGTGTTTACACAATGGGGTTGCCAGAGGCTGCCAATATTTTATCTATTTTACTCTGTATAAAAAGTTAAGATCAAAATACAGGAGTGTTGTCACCATCATAGATATATTTTGAAATGTTTAACAAAAATTCGTCAGTGTGCCAAATTTCTTTCAACTGATCACGGGGCTTGCCCTGTTAAAAATGTAGGGAACAATTAGCAGACAAAATCCTCATCTTATTGCATGTTCATTGAAAAAAGGTATTGTGCCACTTGATTGGAAAAGGGCAAAGGTGGTGTCAGTTCACAAAGGTGGAAATAAGGAAACATCACTAAGTTATAGGCAGTATAACTAACCAGCACAATAGTGGAATTATGTGAAAGGGTTGTAAAAGATTGATGGGCTAAATATCTTGAAAAGATGAACATTCTGACAGTCAGTTTGGCTTCAGATCTGAAAGGTAATGCATGTCAGACCTTTTACTCGAGTGTGATTGATGTGGTGCAAGAGAGAGGGGTGGGTGGACTGTGTCTACCTGGACCTAGGGAAGGCATTTGATAAAGTACCTCATAGTTGACATATGTGGAGATTGGAGCATGTCGGAGGAATGAGAGGCAAACTACTAGAATGGATTAATCTCTTCAGTACTAGCCAAATTCTCACACACAGCATTGGATGCCTAACGTATGATGCATCACATTGTTTGCATTATAAAATATAAAGTCACTGCTTTATTACTCATTCTTTCACTCTGAGTAATAATAAACACAGAAAACATGATCAAACCAGTTCACATAGTTTGGGGGTCACTTAGCTACAACTACAAAATATTGTCAAGACACTGACACCGGCATTTTTTGTCTACCCACTCACGCCTCATGATGCCTACATAGGCGTCATTGTATCAAAGAGCTTAAAGACTTTTTGAAGGAAAGATATATGAGGACAGTAGTAAAGGACAAGATATCCAACTGGAGAGCAGTAACGAGTGGAGTTCCACAAGGTTCAGTGTTTGCACAAAAAATGTTTCTTGTCTATGTTAATGACATGATGGAACGAACAACAAGCTATGCCATTATGTTTGCAAATGATGCAAAAATCATGAAAAAATGAGGAGAACAGTAGAATATTACAAAAAGATCTAGATACTATTTTTGAATGGAGACAAGAATAGGAAGTGAAGTTCAATACCAAAAAATGCAAAGTACTGGGAATGGGAAGCGAACTCATTGCAAAAGTACAAGGGGAGAAATACTTGGGAGTGTTGGTAAAAGACAACCTTTCACCTGACAGGCATATCAGCAGGATTGTGGGAGAGTCATATGGACTACTGCAGAAGATTAAAGTGGCGTATCATTATATGGATGAAGAGATGATGAAAAAGCTCATCGAAACCTTGATACATCCAAGACTGGAATATGTGTCAGTAGTATGTAGTAAAAATTAGCCCTAATTTTAACCACACCTCAAGAAATACTTATAATTGTTTTACATATGCTTATCAATCGATCACAACATTCTTCTTTTCATCTCCCACAGGTCGTAATGAGAAGGGACAACTCGGTGTGGGTGACTGTGAACCCAAGACAGGGATACAAATGGTAGAAACACTGAATGAATTCACCATCATATCCGCTGCTGTGGGACGCAACCATTCCCTCTTTTTGACAGACCGTGGTACAGTCTTCTCTTGTGGAGATAACAAATCAGGGCAGTGTGGTGTTGGTAACTCAAATGCCATCATCAACACTCCCTGCCGTATCAGTTTCAAGGATGCAAAGATCAAAAAGGTAGATTTGAGGCTCGGTGAACTATTAATGTTTTTTTTTTTTTCTAAGTTTATGCTTTTAAAAGAATAAATTAGCAACCCCCATATTAGGGGGGAATAAGCCTTTTGGCGTGTACAAGGGTTGTCCAGAAAGCATCCCTTTTGATGTGTCCTCTTATAACTGGTCATTTGTTGTCTGCTGCTGGACAGTCTTACTCGGCCAAGGAAACCCCCTCAGCAGTGAAATAATTGAAATCTATCAAGCCTATTTTAAGTAATCCTTTTTCTGCATTTTATAATTGTGGCTGCCACCAGGTGATTTTATTCAGCTAAGGGAAAATACCCCTGCAATGAAAGGGATAGAATTATCTTGAAATAGTCTCTTACAACATTTAACAGCTTTGATAATTTTTTGTGGTGGCTGCCAAATGATTTTATTGAGCTAAGAGAAGGCCTCTTTATGATGATGAAGGAACAGTAAACCTCAATCTATCATTAACTCCTTTGTTGCATTTCATGATTGGTTGTTTATTGTCTCTACTTCTGGATGAATTTATTCAGTTGAGGGAAGCAGTCTATAATGATAAGGATAACGCTATCAAGCTTGTTTTGATTAACCCTTTTGCCGCAATTGATAAATTAGTTTAGGTAATTTCTTTTGGCTACTGCTGGGGTGTTTCTTCAATAGAAGGAAACCCCCTCCATGGTGAAATGGGTAGTTGAGGTAGACCCAATTTTGTATCCTGCAAATCTTTGTTTATGATCTATTCTTTCAGGTTGCATGTGGTGGTGAATTTAGTGTTATTTTAGACACAAATGGATATCTCTACTCCTTTGGTCTTCCTGAATATGGACAGTTGGGTCATAACACAGATGGCAAGTACTTCTTGACAAGCACAAAGTTGACCTACCATTTTGAGGTGGCTCCCCGCAGAATCCCCATATTTGTTGAGCGAGGCAAAGATGGACATCCAACTCCTGTCACCAATGTTCAGATTATAGATGTTGCCTGTGGAATGAATCATACGGTGTGTATATTTTTAAATGTTTTATGGAATCCTAATTAGTTCTGTGATATATATATATATATATATATATATATATATATATATAAGGACTTTAATTAAGAATATTATTTGCTTATTTGTAAGGTGTAGAACTTTATTCAATATCAAGAAATTATATTCCACATCAGTAAGATGACTAGCAGTCCCTGGGCCATTAAGCAATGGACACCAGTTGATGACTAACCACTATTTAGTCACCCATCAGATTTTTAAGAGATGTTTCGGTGGGACACTGCTTATTTATTTGCACATAATGATTAGGAATTTCTGTAGATAGAATATACTCACTCACTCACTCCGCTGGATCTTGAACCTCGTGTAGATTCTGGTCCGCCAACAGTAATCCTCTCCATACCCTTCTGTCCTATGCTGCTTCCATCCAGGTTATTTTATCCATTCCTCTTCTGTCCATCTCCGCATCCACTCCATCCATCCATCTCATTTTGTCTGCTCATATACTTACAGTACAGAAATAGTGCTGTCTGTGTGAATACTAAACATCCTCCTTCACCTTCGGGTCATTCTCTGTGAGATCTCTCTGATTTTGCTGAAATTTGGTTTGTAGGTAGTTTTAGGGCCATAAACACATTTCAGAAATTTTAAGGTCAATCTGAACAACCATTCAGGAGATAAGACTTCAGATATTTTGAAGTCATATGAGAGGTCACTAACATTTGGCGACCAATAACTAGGGTAATAAAAGTCAGTTATATAGATATATATATATTTAGAATCGGAAAAAGACAAGGAGTCCAAATATCAGAGCTTTAGAATTCCAAGTTGAAGAAAAAAAAATCCCACTTTAGCAAAAATTTTAGGTCAATATTTGACCCCTGGGGTATTGCTCATCATGGTCATTTTGTTAGCGCTTCCCACTGCAACTGCCTTTCCCTCCCTATCCTCCTTCACACTTAGCAACTCCCTAAAATACTCTAACCATCTTCCTCTTACTGTCTTCTCTTCAATTATCATCTCTCCATCTGCACCTTTTACCTTTTCTTCTCTACTTGATTCGCCTCCCCTCTCTTAATTTCTTTCCAAAACATTTTTTTTTATTACTTTCAAAATTTTCTGTCATACTCTTACCCCATTTCACACCTGCTCTCCCCTTTGCCTCCTTTATCTTATGTTTTGCTTCTCTTCTCTTTGTACCTCTCATATAATTCCCTTGCCTTATTTTGCAACCAATCCGTGAAAGCTCGCTTCTCTTCTTCAACCTTCTTTGCTTCCTCATCCCACCACACTCTGCCCTTCCTTCTATTACCTCCCGTCCTCCCTGTTCCACACACCATCTTTGCACACCTTATGACTCCCTCCTTGAACCATTTCCATTCCTCCTCCACTCCTAGTTCTACTCTATCCTTCACTCCCTCCCACTCCTCAGCTTCTTCTTGTACTCCTTTTCTTTCTCATTTAAGCAGTTCACTCTAAGCACCTCCCTACCTGTTGTCCTTTTCCTCTTTCTCCATCTATCCTCCACTCTCAACTTACCTTCCACCAGAAAATGATCTGATATTTCCCCACTCTCTCCCCTTAGAACATGTACATCCTTAATTCTTCCTACTATATTCTAGTTACCACTATATAGTCCATTAACCCCTTCCATACGGTGACATCTACGTAGGCATCACGAGGAGCAAGTGGGTACGCGAGGATGCCGACATCGGTGTCTTGATTATATTTATTGTAGTTGTACCTGCGTGACCCTCATACTCTGTAAACTGGCTTCATCAGATTTTCTTTGGTTATCAAAATTCACGGGTGAAAGAGAGAACGATCGATACAGCCGTGACTTTATTTTTTAAAATGCGAGTATTATGAAGCAACATCATACATCTGGCAGCTAATGCTGCCCGCGAGATTTTGGCCCGGAGTGAAGTGGTTAACACTCTATCTACCACCCTTCCATCCACCACCCTCTCCCATGTATACTTATGCTTGACTTTCTTCCTAAATACTATATTTGCTACCATCAACTCTCCACTATGATTCTGGATCTCCACACTTCTCAACTACTCTGTCTATTGGTTCATTTCCTACCCTAGCATTAAGGTCTCCCATTACCACTACATTGACATTTCTCCCTAATCCCTCTATGCACTCATTTAAATCTATCCAAAAAGCCTCTGTTCTGCACTCTTCTCACTACCAGGCCCATAAGCACTTATAAAAACCCACATCTCCCTTCCCAGTTTCACCTTCATCCACATTAACCTTGAAGAAACCTCCTTCCTATCCACTACACATTTACGTATCTCTTCACTTACTAGTATAGCCACCCCTTCTCTTCCTCATCCTCTCTTCACTCCGGAGAACCTCCAACTACACTTCCAAACTCACACTCGCCCCTTCCTCTCAACTTAGTTTCACTCAATGCCAACACATCCATCTTTCTTCTCACAAACATACTGCCTATCTCTTCCCTTTTACTCTCATCTGTACCACATCCATGCACATTAAAAGACTCAAACCTTAGGGTACTGGTTGGAAAACTCCAAGACCCTCTTATGCCTTTGCTTTTTTAGGAATGTCCCCTTTGGGGCTACAGGGAGAAGGCTGCGTAGTCCTAATCCCTGTTCCATTTTTGTCGATTCATATGATTCAAGTGGGAAGACTTAGTGGCAATATTCTTTCCCCCCCACCACAGGGGAATGATAAAATCTTAAAAAAGAAGAAAAATGGTTACATTTCAAGTTAGATCCATTCATTTGAAAATTAAATCCATTCTTGTATACTTTCTATGTTTTATGTATTTAATGGTTACATCAAAGGATGACCATATCAAATTAGAAAGTTTTCAACTTGTGTATTGCTCTCAGAACGTTCATAAGTTCAGGCATGTGTGCATACATACATTGTACTAGGGTGGGCAGAAAAGTTCATAGGCTCACAATGATGCAATGGTCAAGTATGACCATATACGAGGTTCATTCAAAAAGTATCCGACCTTGGTCCATAAAAGGAAAAATAATTTACCATTCAGGAATCCATTTTTGTGGCAGTTGACGGCACCCTTACTGCGCATGCGTGGAAATTTTAAAAGCTGTAGTGCGCGCCAGTTCCCACCTGTTAAGGCTAGAGTGCAGTCATCCAGTACGTACGCGTCGGATTATCGTCCTTACGCAACATGTCGGAGCGCATCGTGCAGAGCTATTGCATTAAGTTCTGCCACAAGCTTGGTGATACGCAAGTGCAAACTATCCAGAAGATTCAGCAAGCCCTTGGCGATAAAGCCATGGGAATAACACAGATAAAGGAGTGGTATAACAGCTTCAAGCAAGGACAAACCTCAGTTGAGAGCAAGCCACGGTCTGGCAGGCCATCCACCAGCAGAAACGAAGAATTCATCGCGAATGTTCATTGAATAGTGGAGGACGACCGTCGTATAACCATCAACGAGATTGTCGGAGAAGTAGGAATAAGCACAGGATCAGTTCATACAATTCTAACCAAAGATTTGGCCATGCGACGAGTGTCTGCAAAATTTGTTCCAAAGTTGCTGGTGGAACAGCAGAAACAACTCCGCCTGGAAATTGCACAAGACCTGCTTGACTGTGCTAACAGTGATTCTGACTTCATGAACCATCATCACTGGTGATGAGACATGGGTGTATGGATACGACCTGGAAATAAAATTTCAGTCATCACAATTGAAGCATCAGACATCACCAAGACCAAAAAAAGCACGACAGGTTCGGAGCAACATCAAGGTAATGTTGACATGTTTTTTTTACTCCAGTGGTATTGTGGATCATGAATATGCACCAGCAGGACAAACAATTAATAAGGAGTATTATCTGGAAGTTATGGGACACCTTCGCGATGCTGTGCGACGAAAACGACCGCAAATGTGGGCTGCACGTAACTGGCAACTTCACCATGACAATGCACCTGATCCAAGCTCACCTGGCCAAAAACAATACTCCACTTGTTCGGCACCCTCCCTACTCTCCAGACGTGGCACCTTGTGACTTCTGGCTCTTCCCTAAACTGAAAACAACCCTTAAAGGGAAGCGCTTTGAGTCGAGAGAGGAAATTATGAGAAAAATGACGGCAAAGCTCTACAACATTCCAATTTCAGCATTCCAGAGATGTTACCAGCAGTGGCAGCACCGCTGGGAGAAGTGTGTGCACTCCCAAGGGGAGTACTTTGAAGGTGATTGAGTAAAAGTTTTGAAATGTACACAAATCTTTTCTTTATGGACCAAGGTCAGATACTTTTTGAATGGACCTCGTATGGTTTATTTTTCAACATAGTCTCCCCTGCAGTCCACACACTTCTTCCAGTGGTTTTGCAGCACTTGGATCCCGGTGGTATAGAAACTCTTGTCTTGGTCACCAAAAAAGTTATCAACGGCATATATGACCTCATCGTCAGTCCAGCACTGCTTCCCAGCCAAGTGTTTTTTCATGTTCAGGAACAGCAGATAGATAGTGCCACATCAGGAGAATATGGGGGGGTGATCAACCAGTTCAAAGCTACAGTCTTGCACAGCAGCCATTGCAACCACCAACTTGTGTGCAGGAGCATTGTCTTGGTGAAACAGGACCCCCTTCGTCAGTTTTCCAGGTTATTTTGACTTGATTGCCTTTCGCAGCTGCATCAGCAAGTTGGCATAGTATTCTCCATTGACAGTTTATCCTTTCTGAATGTAATCAATGAACACAATGCCTTTTGCATCCCAGAAAATGGAAGCCAACTCCCTCTCTGCCTACAATACTACCTTGGCCTTCTTTGGAGTGGGAGAAGAGGGGTGTTTCCACTGTATTGACTGCCATTTGGTCTCAGGGTCGAAGTGGTGGACCCAACACTCATCTTGGGTGAGGAAACATTCAAAAAAACTGACCAGATCTGCTTCAAAAAGTGACAAGTTTGCCTGTGACATGACCAGCCTGGTGTGCTTTTGATCAGATGTCAAAAGGTGTGGCACCCACCGAGCAGACACCTTCGACATGTCAAGTTCCTTGTGCAGAAAGTTCTCTACTCGTTCATGGGAGATGACTATGGTATTAGCTGTCTGATTAACAGTTAAATGTCTGTCATCTATCACCATGTGGTGAACATGGTCTATGTTTTCTTTGGTGGTCACTGTGGCAGGACGTCCCGACCTTGGGTCATCTTCAAGGCTCTCCCCACCCCTCATGAATTCAGCCTCCCGCTTTTGCACAGTTGATAAAGCTGGAGCATCATCCCCTAATGTTGCAACCATGTCAGCATGAATATCCTTAGGGGATAACCCCTTTTTCTGCAGATATTTGGTAATGCCACAGTACCAAGTTTTATCCATATGCACAAAGTGCCCCTGGTTCTTCTTTTCAAAGTTCTGACATACTGTATCTGCATCAGTTAACCTGAAAAGAATGCTGTTAGTATCCAAAAATGTTGAACTCAATGCATGAAATATTACACTACTGTGGCATAACTCCTTCTGAATCAGCCTATGAACTTTTCAGCTCACCCTCATATATACCTCTTCTATTTAGTCATCCTTTCCAGTTATGATTTCATATGAAGAGCATGTTTGAAAATATTTACTTATGGATTGAGACTGAGTTACAAAGATTTTTTTCTTCCTGTTTTTCTTGTTTAGGAAAGTGCCTTAATTAAATTTTATCATGCAATAGGTTGCAGTTGATTCCCAAAAACGGTGCTACTCCTGGGGTTTTGGTGGCTATGGCAGGCTCGGCCATGCAGAACAGAAGGATGAATATATTCCCCGCATCATCAAATTCTTCGATGGACCAAATCGAGGCATTCTTAGAGTGTTCTGTGGTGCTACTTTCACCGTTGGTCTTGGAGAACAAGGTAATTTTTACCAATTTTGATAGTATGTCTTGATATAGGTGTAAGTTTGAAAGAACTGTTCTGTTACCCTTTGTGCTGTAGGTGTAAATGAGCACACCTAGGTCTGTTAATGCAACACAAACCAACTGCCACTTGTGTAGATGTCTGGGCCCAGAGCATAAACCCACTTCGGGAATTGGTGGTGTCTTATATTCTGGGTTAGTGCCCAAAGTGGGTTTATGTCCTTGGCCCAGACATCCGCGCAAGTGGTAGTTGGCGAGTGTTGCATTAAAAGACCAAGGTGTATTTGTCTTTAAAGGAATAATATAGTCCCTATCCTGAAACCAAACAAACCAACAGAGAACCCAACATCCTGCCGATGTATTTCCTCCCATGTCAATGTATGTTGGAAAGATTGACATTTGAATCAAAACATGTACAATTAGTTGTTAGAGAAGTGTATGCTGTTGAATACACCTCTGTGTCTTGTGTTGTCTTTTTTCATTGTGCAATCTGTATTTACCTAGTTGTATTATACAGGAAGGGGAGCTATGCTTGTAATGACCTGTCTGTATCTTGTAACATCTAGTTTATTCTTAAATTCTTGTATGGTTGCTGTTCTTTGTGTTGTCAGTGTTTTTTCTTGTATAAGTGTAATATGCATATAGGAAGTGGAACAGTTATGTGTGATTGTTAGTGAGTCCATCTGTATATCTCCATTATGTTCAAGGTCTGTTTATGTGTGTTTGTGGGTGTATTTATTTACATAGTTGTATTATACAGGAAGAGAGCTATGCTTGTAGTGACCTGTCTTTGTATCTTTCAGTATCTAGTTTGTTCTTAAATTCATGTATAGTTTTTGCACATCCAATTTGTTCCAGATCTCTACCACTGTGTGGGGAAACTTATTTTTCAGATCTCTTCTATAAACATCCTTTTTTGAGTTTCTTTTAATGTCCTCTTGTTTTTCTCTTATCCCACTTTAATAAATCATCTCTTTTGAGGACTTCCATCCCTTTCATAATTCTGAATGTTGTCATGTGTTGGGTACAGTTCCGGCATTTTGTGTTGGTTTGCATTTGTCCATTTTAAGTGGAACCAATAGTGGTATGTGTTCATTTTGATGGATGTGTGGTGGCTGCTTGATATATATTTAGCTGATAACTACACAATAGGGTTTTGTCAGTCATACCCATGTAATGCAATTGTTCAATGTTAAAAAAGTTGTTAAAGTTTTACTGTTATAAAATGAAAGATTGTATGGAAAAGTATAGGGAAACCAAATATTAGTTAATTATTTGCCTTAGTTCAGACATGGGGGTTTAAAAAAGTTGCACATATGTCTTACACCACAAGAAGTAGGGTTGTGGGTCATGAGGAGGTGACTGACCTGTTTCTTCCATGATGTATGAGGAGAACAAAGGATGCATGGGTGGGTAGGTTTAGTATATGGACTCATTCACCCTGAGTTGGCAAACTTCATTTTAAGATGTATGGGAGCAAAATATAAACAGCCAAGTTTAAGAAAAGCCTTCACATCATGTGATGTATGTAGCAGTTTATGGGTTAAAGTAGGTAGGGGCCAGAACACACCCTTGCTTAACACCGACAATTACTTGAAAGTGTTCTGAGACAATGACCACCCACAGACATGGGCTGTCATACCAGTGTGGGATGCCTTGATTATAGCCATAAATTTTGGGGGAGAGCCTCATTTCACCATCACCTTCCACACCATTTCCCTGTTGATGGTGTCAAAAGGTTTTGTAAGGGCCATGAATCTATGGAAAGGTCTTATATTGTGTTCCCTGCTTTTTTCTATGAGTTGTCTGACCACAAAGTATCAGTGGTCCCTCTGTCCTTCCTGGATTCAGGCAGGTTGTCTCTGCAACAGAGGTTAAGGGAGAAACGTCAATGTAGTAGTATTGGGAAACCTTAATGCTAGGGTAGGAAATGAACCAGTTGATGGAGTGGTTGGGAAATGTCAAGTTCCAGGAAAGAATCATAGTGGAGAGTTGATGGTGGAGATGTGTCTAGAGAGTTGATGATAGCAAATACAGTGTTTTGGAAGAAAGTCAAGCATAAGTACACATGGGAGAGGGTGGTGGATGGAAGGGTGGTAGATAGAGCATTAATGGACTATGTAGTGGTAACTAGGAGTATAGTAGGAAGAGTTACGGATATACATGTGCTAAGGGGAGAGAGTGGGGGAATATCAGATCATTTTTTGGTGGAAGGTAAGATAGATGGAGAAAGAGGAAAAGGACAAAAGGTAGGGAGGTACTTAGACTGAACTGCTTAAATGAGAAGGAAAAGGAGGAATACAAGAAGAAGCTGAGAGAGGAGTGGGAGGGAGTGAAGGATAGAGTAGAGCTAGGAGTGGAGGAAGAATGGAGATGGTTCAAGGAAGTAGTCACAAAGTGTGCAAAGATGGTGTGTGGAACAAGAAGGATGGGAGGAAATAGAAGGAAGGGTAGTGAATGGTGGGATGATGAAACAAAAAAGGTTGTAGAAGAGAAGAAACGAGCTTTCACAGATTGGTTACAAAATAGGACAGGGAGTCATATGAGAGGTACAAAGAAAAGAGAAGTAAAGCACAAGGTAAAGGAGGCAAAGAGGAGAGCAGATGTGAAATGGGGTCAGAATATGACAGAAAATTTTGAAAGTAATAAAAAGATGTTTTGGAAAGAAATTAAGAGAGGATGAGGAGGCAAATCAAGTAGAGAAGAAAAGGTAAAAGGTGCAGATGGAGAGATGATAATGGAAGAGAATGCAGTGAAGGGAAGGTGGGCAGAGTATTTTAGGGAGTTGCTAAATGTGAAGGAGGATAGGGAGGGAAAGATAGTTGCAGTGGGAAGTGCTAAGAAAATAGCTGTGATAAGTGAGGAAAATGGAGGAAAAATAAGGAAGGATGAAGTGAAGGCAGTTGTAAGATGATGAGAGCAAGTAAGGCGCCTGGTCTGGATGGATGCCATGCACAATGTCTGAAGAAAGGAGGTACAGTGATGGTGGACTGGCTGGTGAGGTTATTTAATATTTGTTTGAGAGAGGTTAGAGTGCCGGAGGACTGGAGGAGTGCCTGTATAGTTCCACTTTACAAGGGAAAGGGGGACAAGTGTGAGTATAGTAGTTTCAGAGGGAGCTTGTTAAGTGTAGTTGGGAAGGATTAACAGAGGGAGTAATTGGTTAGGAACAGTGTGGATTTAGGATAGGTAGAGGTTGCGAAGGTCAGATTTTTGTGGTAAGACAGATAAGTGAGAAAGCTATAGGAAAAGGTAAGGATGTTTTTTGGGCTTTTATGGATCTGGAAAAGGCTTATGACAGGGTAGGCAGGAAGGCACCCCCTCATTTCTCACTCTATCCAGCCTAGTAACCTCCATCATACTTCTCAGACACCGCATCTCAAGCACATTTAAACTCCTTCTCTCCTTCTCTCTTATGTTACATGTTTCTGCCCCATACAGTGCTTTTGGCACAATCACTCCTTCATACAATCTCCTCTTACCCTTTTAATCATTTTATACAAAGCAATTATTTAGTTGCTTATGTATTATTTCATAAATATGATACTTTTTTTTCGGACACAGCAGGGTGGAATTTTCCATTTGCAGATTTTCTCATTAGAAATGTTCAGATCTTGGAGGTTTTCAGATATCGGAGTTGCAATTAAAAGATTCTTAATCTGCGTCTAAGTATGATTTAAATTTAGTATTTTAACTTAATTTGTGATGAATTTGTTGCACTTAGATATTGAAGTTGATATAAGGTAGTGTTTCAGTGGAATATTAGGATCACATGAAGAATCATCGCCCCAGACTTTGATAGGGTGACAATTCTACATGTGGGCCATCCTAGGGTGACAATTCTTCATGTGGGTCATTTTTGGGTTTACGAATCTTTGGTTGTATAAATGGATGGCAATAAGCATAACCCCCATTCAACCTAACCAAACGTAGCCTAGACTAACCTAACTTAACCTAACGTAGCCTAGACTAACCTAACTTAACCTAACGTAGCCTAGACTAACCTGACCTAACCTAACTTAACCTAATCTCTACTCCACTGTTGATATTCGGCGCTGGGGTGACAATTCTTCAGGTGGGATCTCATGGGGTGACGATTCTTCATGTGGGCGTTCTGGGGTGACAATTCTTCATGTGACCCAAATATTATTTAGTACTAATTCTATGTCTTATTGCATTGCTTCTGACCCAGGGAATGTGCAGAAGACAGGGATGACCCTTCATCCATAAGGGGCTAAGATAAAAGCAAAACAAATTGGTGATGGATGGGAGTGGGATGATGCATGCCGTGGCAGGCTCCCTCCCTTATCAGAAAGAATAAGCCTCTCTCTCCCTCTCTCTCATTAATTGGATATGTTTGATTATATAATATGGAGTATATTATGTACTATGAAATGTGAATGATTTGGGTGTATAACTGACCCCCTCTCCTCCCCCTTAATAGGGTGAATGGGCCTTTGATACAAATATACTAGACATATATATTTGAAGTCTTCGGGGAACAGGAAGAAAGTTACGATATACATACATACATATACCAAGGCTTTTTCCCCCTTACTAGGGAGGTAGCCAAAAGGGTAAAGGCATAAAATCATTCCCACCCATTCCATCCCTGAAAACACTCCACACCCCTCCACCCTCCCTCCCATCTTAGCACCTCCTAGATGACGGGTCATCCTTGCATCCTGTCCACTGCCCTGGGTCAGAAGCAGTGTCGCAAGACACAGCACATCCACAGCAAGGCCGCTTCATTAAATCGGCGACCCCCCTCTCCATCCCCCCATATAAAGGAGAGGACGGGGAGAAATCCCTTCGGGCTGCGTCAAAATTTTGCTCACACACACTACCTCACCCCCCATCCCCCCGTCCATTCCACCTCATGCATCACATCTTCCATATACAACCAATCTACATTCACCCCTGTCTTCTGTCCTCTCCCGTCCTTCCTCAACAGACATTCCCCTCTTCCCCAAAGCCTCCTTCATCCCATCCATCCATCTCATCGTAGGACGTCCTCTTCATTACCTTCCATACCTCCTTTACTAGTCTTTCTTCACTCATTCTTTCCATGTGTCCAAACCATCCTAATACTATTTCATCAACCCTATCTCCCAACTCCCTTTCCACCCCTGTTCTCCTCCTCACCTCCTCATTTCTCACTCTATCCAGCCTAGTAACCCCCATCATACTTCTCAGACACTTCATCTCAAACACATTCAAGCTCCTTCTCTCTTCCTCTCTTATGTTCCATGTTTCTGCTCCATACATTATTTTGACACAGGAAGGGTAAACTAAGAATCTGCATAAGTTTGTACAAGTTCTGAGAGTGAGTGTCATTGGCAATAAATAACTGAAGTGAAGGATATGCCTTTGACAAAAATTGATTGCAGTATATAGACCACATCGCTTTCCGATGCTTGGAATAGTATGAAGGTGTGCATTGCAATACTCATGTGGGGGCAGCATCATAGGGCTGGATAAAATAGTATGAGCTAGTCTGGTAGTAGTAGGCAGAACGCATGAGACAGGGGCGGAGGTAGGTGTTAATTCTTTAAAGAGAGGTGGCAATTTGTCCTTAGTAGGTAAAATATCAATAGTAGGTAAGGAATGCTTCATTTTCCGTTGTGATGCTTTTGACATTTGGGAGGAATGCGCATGCTTTTGACATTTGGGAGGAATGCACATGCTTTATCCAGCAGCTTGCATTGGTAGAAGTACTTGGTTCTGGTGATGTGTTCTTGGAAGAACTTTCTTCAGACGAGAACTGGCCACTGGGCTGCAGAGAGTGTCTGAGGGGGGAAGGAGAGGAAATGTTTGATTCTCATTGGGGGAGAAAGATTGAATGGCAAGGGATAGGAGACACAATTTGCACTGAGTCTTAGTCTGTTTGTGACTGCTTAGCCATGTGAATATTGTCATTGGACAAAAGAGAAGTTGCTGAAGGCAGAACATGGGAGAAATGATTTGCATAAGTGATACCATTTTGGGAGGAATAACTGGCAATGTCATGTTACTTCATAGTATTTGACACAATGAGGACATCAGCAGGGAATTGAATACAAGCTACATACAATGTAACCAGAATAGAGGGACATGCATCAGTGAAGCTGATGTCAAGCATACTTTTACCAAGAATTGGAAATGGAATACTATCCATGTTGCAAAGCATGATCAGGGGGTTCAAGGATAGTGACTTACATTTTAGCTGTACAGAAGTTTTGGAAACTCTGTGTTGAGATAATATTGACTGGGGAACCTGTATTCATGAAAAGGGAAAGAGGTAGGGTACAGACATGGAGGACTGGTAAGGTACAAGATAGTCGTAGGGTGAGTATGACATGAAGGTACAGTGGCTTGGTAACAAGGGGATGGAACCTTTGACTAGTATGCTCAAGCCTGAAGCACATGACAGTGATCGAAGGAATGAGAACACCTGCCACACATTGTTCATCATAGTGACAACAGGCATAAATTAGAGCTCCTGAAATACTTTAAAAACGGAATGTCTTAACAGTGATACAATTACAGAATACCTAGGGTGTGATATATGGGAAGGGGAGTGCTCATGGATACCGAAAATGGTAAATTTACAACATAAATAGTGTGTAATTGAAGTAAAATAGAAAATGATGACAGGCCTGAGAAACCCTAAGATGGCCGTCCATTGTGTTACAATATAAACATGTACCCAGAGCCATCTACTGGCACAATGGCGAAGCAAAATGTAAACATAGGTTTCAGATCACCAAGAGGCACAAAAAGACTTCTATTTGATAATGGGGATGAGGGTCATTTCTCTGGATTTAGTGGGTATGAAAGAAGACTAATAGAGTTATAGACATAGCTACATGTATCATAGGCACTCCCTGCTCTAGTAGGGTGAGTGCACGGGTCTTCTCCTCCATAGTGAGCTTTGTATGTTCCATTGTGATCAGCTGGAATCGTTTGGCAGAGCTTCAAAGTTCATTAAAGTCTGTGAGAAGTGTGAACAGGGAGCAGAGCATCACAGATCCTCTCTCACTGGGTGCTGGGAGCAGACTGAGGCATCCCACATGGGTGAGGGGAGGAGTCAGCCAGGCTGATGTGAGCCACGTCACTCCAAGCTTCTCCCACTATTTGTATGGCGGGAATGCCGTGGAAAGGTACCCTACAAATCTCGTGGGAACGTTTCACTTGCATTTTTCATGGGAACATTTCCTTGCTGACACTGTAATGTTGATCTAGTGATTGTGTCAGACTTTTTTTTTTTTTTTCCCTCATTCTATAACTTTTACATTGAATAATTAAATTGGGGTTGCCGATTTAATGAAGCGGCCTTGCTGTGGATATGCTGTGTCTTGTGACATTGCTTCTGACCCAGGGCAGTGGGTGAGATGCAGGGATGACCAGTCATCCAGGAGGTGCCAAGATAAGAGGGAGGGAAGAGGGTGGAGGGTAGTGGAGTATGTTAGGGATGGAATGCGTAGGAGTGGGATTTATGCCTTTGTTTTTTTGGCTACCTCCCTTGTAAGGGGGAAAGCCTTTGGTACATGTTATGTATGACTTTCTCTATACAATAGTCGCTAATTTTTCATGGCATACCATTTTCTTATTCTTGCAGGTGTGTTCTTGTGGGGCCAGACAAAGAGGACTGGTGAAGCAAACATGTACCCCAAGCCAGTGCAGGACCTGTATGGATGGGATGTCCGTTCTGTAGGATGTTCCACCACTTCAGTTGTAGTGGCAGCAGATGACAGTGTTATCTCCTGGGGCCCATCACCCACTTATGGAGAACTGGTAAAAAAAAATTTGGTTAAGTTAATGGTAAAAAGCTTAGGGGTGACATTAGTGAAATGTATGAAATAGTCTTTTAAAGGGGATCTGATTTAGAGAAATAATCTCTCATCAATTTCAGCACAAAAAATTGAATTTGCAGTTCTTGTTTTTTTCACAACTTTGAATTTGGGGAATTCATCAATCCATAGCCTCATGTCTCTCTTGCAGAAGAGCCTCAACCATTAGATAACCAGTAACATCCTCCAGGTGGGGTCCACAAGTCACTCAGGGAAGGTTTATTGTGCAGTTATCTAGGAATTGTAAGTGTGAGGCATTGTAGTATGAGGTGTTCTGTGTCTTTTATGTGGTGGTTGCAGCTGGGGCAGTTTGAATTTGTGGCAAGGCCTATTCTGTGTTGGTTTCAATGCAGGATGCAGATCACTACAAGAAGACCTGAACAAAGTCTGGAAATAGAGTCAGAAGTGTGAAGTGAATTTCAACATCAAGAAATGTAGTATAATGGAATTTGGAAAAAGCAAAACTAGAATATCGGGACAATATAAAATTGGTACAAAGGAAGTTAAAAAAGTCAACTCGGAAAGGGACCTAGAAGTAACTATCACCAATGACATGGCACCAGACAAACGTATCAACAAATGATTTGGAGAAACTTTCAACTTATTGAGATCAACAAAAGTGGCCTTTGACTACATGGATGAAGAAATAGTAAAGACCAATATTGGAGTACACTGTAACACTATGGACACCTAGTACTAAAAAGAACATAAATTAGAAAGAATTCAAAGAGCAATGGCAAAGATGGCACCAACACTCCAAAGTTTACGGACAAAGATTGGACAAACTCGAACTGCCAACCCTGGAACAAAGAAGAGAAAGAGGAGACCTGCAAACCATCTACAGAATTATGAAAGGGATGGAAGTCCTTGATAGAGAGGACTTACTAAAGTAGCATAGGAGAATAACAAGAGTGCACGAAAAGAAACTTACAAAGGATAGTTACAGAAGAGATCTGAAAAAGAATAGCTTCCACCACCGAGTGATAGATATCTGGAACAGGCTGAATGAGGAAACAGTGAGTGTGAAATCTATACAAGAATTCAAAATCAAACTGGATGCTGAAAGATACAAAAGTGGGTCACTATGAGCATAGCTCTCTTCCCATAAAATATAACTATGTAAATTCATCAGAATTTCAATTTGAGAGTGACATTTTTGCAATTTAACCAGCGAAAGTGTTAATCTAATAAGTAACAAACAGAAAGAAGACTTGGGAAAGTTGACTAACAAAACAGATGGAATTTTTTTTAATGTGGAGAGCCATAAAAACCATCGGAAATTCAAAATTATTCCCGCCCTTTTAACATGAAGCAGTAGGTGTAACTCAAGGTAAAATACCACCACTAAAACAGCAATGCAGTATTGACCAGCTGTGATGCATAAGGGGGAGTGGGTGGGGGATGGGGGTGAGGGAGTATGTATGAGAAATAAATTGACGCACCCTAAGGGATTTCTCCCCGTCTTCTCCATTTCTGCATGAGGGGATGGAAAGTGGGGATCACCAAATTAATGAAGCAGCCATGCTATGGATGTGCTGTGTCTTGCGACACTGCTTCTGACTCAGGGCAGTGGACAAGATGCAGGGATGACCTGCCATCCTGGAGGTGCCAAGATAAGAGAGGGTAGAGGGGAGTGGAGCATGTAGGGGATGGAATGGGTGGGAGTGATTTCTGTGCCTTTGTCTTTTGGCTACCTCCCATGTAAGGGGAAAAAAAGCCCTTGGTATATGTATATATGTACAACACTAGAAAATAGAAGAATAATTAAAAGAAAAAAAAAATAACAGAGAATTCCATCTTCACCAATAAAGATATAGAAGAGGCCATAAAGAAACTGAAAAAACCCAAAGCTGTAGGCCCAGACAAGATCTTAAGGAGCCACCTAAAACACCTCGGCCAAACAGCCATAAGAGCCTTAACTGGCATTTTCATGCACTGGTTGCACAACAAAACCCCAAATATTTGGGGGGATCTCATAATCCCAGTCTTGAAACTCAGCAAACAAAAACCCTTCCTCATGCTGACTTATCTCATTACTGTCCACAGTATTCAAAAATGAAAAAGGCTGATGACAATAATCAAATCAGAAGTACCTCTCTTGAAACCCAGCAAACAAAATCCCTTCCTCATGCTGACTTATCTCATTACTGTCCACAGTATTCAAACTGAAAAAGGCTGATGACAATCAAATTAGAAGTACCTATCTCCTTTACCAAACATAGTTTCAAGGAAGGTTAGTTGACCAGCACTCTGCTTACAAACTACAATAAGTGCTGGAACAGTTAAAAACATTATGATAGTCATAGACATAAACAAGGCTTTGGACAAGGTCCCTAGACATGTACTACTCAAAGAGATCATTGGAACAGACATACATAACAGTGAAAAGAAGTAACCAACCTTATAGCAGGAAGACTGCAAAATAACCCAAGACAAACAAATTTCAGGAACAAATAGGCAGTGTAGTGGATTCCCTTTGTGCAATACGTCCACCATTACTATTCAATCTCTTCATGAGTGATCTCCCAACTGCAGCAGAGTAAATACAAAATTGCAGTAAAGAACACCCAATTCTACTTAACCCCTTCCATACGGTGCCGCACACGTAGGCGTCATGAGGAGCAAGTGGATTCGCGACGCTGCCATATCGGCGTCTTGATTATATTTATTGTAGTCGCCCCTGTGTTTTTACATTCTCCCAAATGCACCCTGAATCCCATTCTCTGTGGTTTTCAAAATTCGCGGGTGAAAGAGAGAACGATCGATATAAGCGGTGACTATATTTTATGATGCGAATATTATTACGTTACGTCATATGGCTGGCATTGGCTGCTGCCCGCGAGATTTAAGTCCCGTACTGAAGTGGTTAAAGGAACTAGAAAACTGGCCCAAAAATAACAGAATGGAAGTTTCAGCCCAGAAATCAAAAGTGACGCTACTCATATGAAACATACATATACCAAGGCTTTTTCCCCCTTACAAGGGAGGTAGCCAAAAAGGAAAAGGCATAAAATCATTCCCACCCATTTCATCCCTGAATACACTCCACACCCCTCCACCCTCCCTCTCATCTTAGCACCTCCTGGATGACGGGTCATCCCTGCACCTTGTCCACTGCCCTGGGTCAGAAGCAGTGTCGCAAGACACAGCACATCCACAGCAAGGCCGCTTCATTAAATCGGCGACCCCCCCTCTCCATCCCCCCATGCATAAAGGAGAAGATGGGGAGAAATCCCTTCGGGCTGCGTCAAAATTTGCTCACACATACTACCTCAACCCCCCCATCCCCCCACCCATTCCACCTCATGCATCACAACATCATCCATATACAACCATTCTCCATTCACCCCCTGTCTTCTGTCCTCTCCCGTCCTTCCTCAACAGACATTCCCCTCTTCCCCAAAGCCCCCTTCACCCCATCCATCCACCTCATCCTAGGATGTCCCTTCATGTTCACTCCCTCCACATCTGCCTTCCATACCTCTTTTACTAGTCTTTCTTCACTCATTCTTTCCATGTGTCCAAACCATCCTAATACTCTTTCATCAACCCTATCTCCCAACTCCCTTTCCACCCCTGTTCTCCTCCTCACCTCCTCATTTCTCACTCTATCCAGCCTAGTAACCCCCATCATACTTCTCAGACACTTCATCTCAAACACATTCAAGCTCCTTCTCTCTTCCTCTCTTATGTTCCATGTTTCTGCCCCATACAGTGCTGTTGGCACAATCACTCCTTCATACAGTCTCCTCTTACATCCATTCCCAGATGTCTATTCCTCATTACACTTTTTAATCCACCAAGGCATTTACTCGCTTCTCTCAATCTACATTCTACCTCCACCTTCACTCCACCTTTTCCTGCCACATTTGCACCCAAATATCTAAAACTATCCACTTCTTCCAGTTGCTCTCCCTTAACCCCTTCCATACGGTGCCGCACACGTAGGCGTCATGAGGAGCAAGTGGATTCGCAACGCTGCCATATCGGCGTCTTGATTATATTTATTGTAGTCGCCCCTGTGTTTTTACATTCTTCCAAATGTGCCCTGAATCCCATTCTCTGTGGTTTTCAAAATTTGCGGGTGAAAGAGAGAACGATTGATATAAGCGGTGACTATATTTTATGATGCGAGTATTATTACGACACGTCGTACGGCTGGCATTGGCTGCTGCCTGCGAGATTTAAGTCCGGAGTGAAGTGGTTAATGCTCACTCCCAGATTACTGCCACTTTCACCCCTTGTACATCTCATCACCTTACTTTTACCCACATTTATCTTCAGCTTTCTTCTATCACACACTCTCCCAAACTCTGTCACCAACTTCCTCAAGCCCTCCTCCGATCCTGCCACAAGCACAGTGTCGTCCGCAAACAACAGCTGGCTCACCTCCCACTTTTCTCCATTTTCTTTAACCATCTCCAATCCTTGACCCACTACCCTTGCATGTACCTCTCGCATTACCCCATCTATGTATAAGTTGAACAACCAGGGCGACATAATGCATCCTTGACGAAGTCCCACCTTTACCTCGAACCACTCACTCTCTCCATTTCTAATCCTGACACAAGCTCTACTACTCTCATAAAAACTCTTGACAGCTCCTAGAAGCTTTCCTCCTATCCCGTATATCCTCAAAAGCTCCCACAGTGCCTTTCTGTCTACCCTGTTGTAAGCCTTTTCCAGGTCCATAAAGGCCCAAAAAGCATCCTTCCCCTTTCCTATAGCTTTCTCACATATCTGTCTTACCACAAAAATCTGATCTACACAACCTCTACCCGTCCTAAATCCACACTGTTCCTCACCAATTACTCCCTCTGTTCCTCTCCTAATCCTCTCAATCAAGATCCTCCCATAAGCCTTCCCAACTACACTTAACAAGCTAATCCCCCTGAAACTACTACATTCACACTTGTCCCCTTTTCCCTTGTAAAGTGGAACTATACAGGCACTCCTCCAGTCCTCCGGCACTCTACCCTCTCTCCAGCAAACATTAAATATCCTCACCATCCAGTCCATCACTGTACCTCCTTTTTTTAGACATTCTGCATGGCATCCATCCAGACCAGGTGCCTTACCTGCTTTCATCATCTTAACAACTGCCTTCACTTCATCCTTCCTTATTTCTCCTCCATTTTCCTCACTCATCACGGTCATTTTCTTAGAATTTCCCACTGCAGCTATCTTTCCCTCTCTATCCTCCTTCACATTTAGCAACTCCCTAAAATACTCTGCCCATCTTCCCCTTACTGCCTTCTCTTCCATTATCATCTCTCCATTTGCACCTTTTACCTTTTCTTCTCTACTTGATTCGCCTCCTCTTCCTCTCTTAATTTCTTTCCAAAACATCTTTTTATTACTTTCAAAATTTTCTGTCATACTCTTACCCCATTTCACATGTGCTCTCCTCTTTGCCTCCTTTACCTTTTGCTTTACTTCTCTTTTCTTTTCTTTGTACCTCTCATATGACTCCCTCGTCCTATTTTGTAACCAATCTGTGAAAGCTCGCTTCTTCTCTTCTACAACCTTCTTTGTTTCCTCATCCCACCATTCACTACCCTTTCTTCTATTCCTGTCCTTCTTGTTCCACACACCATCTTTGCACACTTTGTGACTCCCTCCTTGAACCATCCCCATTCCTCCTCCACACCTAGCTCTACTCTATCCTTTACTCCCTCCCACTCCTCCTTCAGCTTCTTCTTGTACTCCTTCTCCTTTTCCTTTTCATTTAAAGAGTTCACTCTAAGCATCTCCCTACCTTTTGTCCCTTTCCTCTTCCTCCATCTATCCTCCACTCTCAATGATCTGATATTCCCCCACCCTCTCCCCTTAGCACATGTACATCCTTAACTCTTCCTATCATAATCCCATTTACCACTACATAGTCCATTAACACCCTGTCTACCACCCTTCCCTCCACCACCCTCTCCCATGTGTACTTATGCTTGACTTTCTTCCGACACATTTCCACCATCAACTCTCCACTACGATTCTTTCCTGGAACTCTACATTTCCCAACCACTCCATCAATTGGATCATTTCCTGCCCTAGCATTAAGGTCTTCCAGTACTATTACATTGATATTTCTCCCTAAATCCTCTATGCACTCATTTAAATCTATCCAATAAGCCTCCCTTTCTTCTACACTCTTCTCACTGCCAGGCCCATATGCACTTACAAAAACCCACATCTCCTTTCCCAGTTTCACCTTCATCCACATTATCCTTGAGGAAACTTCCTTCCACTCCACTACATGTTTACCTATCTCTTCACTTACTAGTATAGCCACCCCTTCCCTCCCTCGCCCTCTCTTCACCCCTGATACCTCCCACTTACACTCCCAAACTTACACTCACCCTTTCCTTTCAGCTTAGTTTCACTCAAAGCCAACACATCCATCTTTCTTCTCACAAACATACTACCTATCTCTTCCCTTTTACTCTCATCTGTACCACATCCATGCACATTAAAAGACCCAAACCTTAGGGTGCTGGTCGGAAAACTCCTAGACCCTCTTATGCCTTTGCTTTTTCTTTTAGGAATGTCCCCTGTGGGGCTACAAGGAGAAGGATGCTTAGTCCCAATCCCCGTCCCTTTCTTCTCGCCTCTTACGATCCAAATGGAAATACTTGGTGGCAGTATTCTTTTCCCCCACCACAGGGAAGGTAGGCGAAAAAGGAAATGAATATTCAGAGAAATTGTACAGGACAGTAACAAGGGGTTGGGGGACAGCCATAAAACAACCATATAAAAATAAAAAAAAAATAATAATAATAATAATAGCCAAATACTACCATTAGAAAAGAACCCTAAGATTCTAGGCACTGCATTTGATACTCATATCACTTTGAGCCCACATTTCAAAGACATGACAATAAAATTTACCAAGATAACAAACCTACATCCATCACAAGCACTGACTTTGCACAACAGAAAGAAACTAATAACCATTTACAAGCAGTTCATAAGAACCACACGACTCTGCATCTATAGCATGGTTCCCAACAATCAGTATATCAAACTCAAACAATTTACAGACAAAACAATTTACAGACACTACAGAATGAAGCAGTAAGAATAATAACAGAATGCTACAAAATCACCCTTATTAGACACCTATATACAGAAACCAAAATCCTCCCCATAGAACACTACATGAAAATGAGAGGAACACAATTCTATGCCAGATAACTAAATACCACACATCCTTCATACTACATTTCACAAGCACCACCAACAGAAAGCAACAGAAAAACTACACCAGCAGCAATCTACATAAATATTTATAACAACCTACAACCTGTACCATACAAAACATCCACATTAAATGAAAAGGGGAAAAACATATCTTAGAACTAAGTATAATGAAACTTCACTACCCAAAAAAAAAAAAAAAAAAGCCAGACAAGCCTGGATTTAACCCCAAGGGCTTTCACCTCTACAGAACCAAAAATAAGGAAAGGATAGTCCCAATTAAATCTGACATGGATGTCTTGATAGATTCAGAGGAAATAATGAGCAAGGCACTCACTGAATTGGTATTTATAGAGGATAGATATGGTACCCGACTGCAGCCCAGTCTTTAGTGGGGCTAAGGGAAGTAGACTTAACTAGCATCAGCATTAGTAAGGAAGTAGTCAAACAGATTGACTTCAAGCTACAAAATCCCTGGGTCTGAACAAAATTTGCCTGGCATTGCAGTGTAAATTTGAAATCTGCAACCACTTAACAGAAGTATTTAGTAAATCAGTAGACACTGGAGTCATGCTCAATTCTTAGGGACAGGCAAATATTGTTCCTGTTTTTAAAAAGGGTGATGAGTCTTTTCTGCATAACTACAGACGAATCAGTTTTAGGTAAAAAGCTGGAATCAGTAATAGCAAATAGAATCAGGGCTCATATCAAGATGCATAATTTGATTTGTGACTTAGCATGGGTTCTCCAAGGGAAGTTCATGTGTAACTAATCTTTTATCCTTTTATACTAATTTCTACAAGGCAGCAGATAAAAATGATAGTTATGATTGTATGACCTTGACTTTAGCAAAATGGATTGTGACAGAAAACAGCAGATCACTATTAACAGTGTAAAATCCAAATTATTATTACTAGTGGAGTACCCCAGGGCTTGGTTTTGGGTCTCGTATTGTTCATTATGTATATAAACAACTCGGACAGTGGGATATATAGTGGTGTTGGTAAGTTTGTGAATGACTGAAATAGGACACCATATTAGGTCCAGGGAAGACACCAAGATACTGCAGGAAGATCTTAAATTGTTTGTATGTCCAGTGAAATGGCAAATGGACATCAATATCTCAAAGTGCAGTGTGTTAAATGTAGGTTTATACAATTCAGAAAACAGGTATAGTGTTAGAGAAAACTCAGTGTGAAAAAGACTTGGGAGTGTTAGTGAGTCCTGACCTTAAATCCAGAGAATAGTGCATTAGTGTCAGAAATAGAGCTAATAGGGCATTAAGATTTGTTGCTTGGACAGTTAAAGAAAAAAAAAAAAGTGCAGATGTAATTATTAAACTCTGGCATTAGTTGGACCCATCCTTGAATGTGGTACAGTTTTAGTCTCTATCCTATAGAATGGTTATTAATTCACTAGAATCAGTATAGAGAATGACCAAAATGATACATGGGCTTAGAAATTTACATTATGAAGACAGGTTTAGGCACCATAACTTACACTCTGGAAATACGTAGAGTGTGGGGAGATCTATCTGGTAGAGGTATTCAAATGTGTCAAGGGTGATGTGGGCAAGGTCATATAAAAACAGTAAGACAAGACTCATAGAGAAACTGGATGAATTTAGATTTAAGAAGGAAATAGGTAAGAATAGGTTTACCAATTGGGTTGTTGGCAAAAGGAATAGGCTTAGTAACCTCGTAATGAGGGCTTAAACTATTGGTTGTTTCAAAGAGAAGGATAGATAACTTTATGGATGGGAAGGATAGGTGATGATGGACATGGAACTACCTAGTGTAAGCCTTAGTCTCTTACAGTTTTCTCCATTCTTTTGTTCTTAAAAACATATACACACTCAGGTCACTAAAGAAGACCTTCAAGAAAGACCAGACTCCATACTCCAGCAGTCCCCTGACATAAGCCCTACAGAAAAAAACTCCCATACCAGATAAGAAACACACAGTCACTCTTACACTCAGAACACCATCCACAGGAGTGGCAAGGGGTTCTTTTGGTGGTTATCCCAAATTCCTTGCGTGCTGAGGGTTGTGGGTAAATCCACGACATAGACTCAGCCACACCTAGATGACCACATCACAGATAAATCCAAGATATAACACTTGACCCCATACTATACAGAACATTATGGAAGACTGCATTATATACAATCATTCACGCCAACAACACAATTTAAGGGATTTATTAGAAACTCCATTCCAACCATGGCATTCCTCAGGGAGATGGGACTGCTTGGTTAAACAATACCTTGAGATACAATCATGCTAACATGAAAATTTTTAGATACGATGTTAAAAAAAAAAATTAGATTTGCACCCTAACATACGATGGAAATATTGAGAGACGATGTGATACACAATAATTTGAAATGCCAGTGGTAGGTGGCAGAATGTTTGCTTGGCTCCTGATGATTCCTGATCCTTCAGCTCATGTGTTGTCTTCTCATTTACATCTTTGCTGTTTGTTTGTCATGTTTATGCCTGTTTTGTGTATTATTATTGTAATTTTTGTGCATAACCCTTGGTCCCAAAGGTAAGGACAAGGATAGTAGAAAAAAAAAAATGGATGGAGGTAAAATATGAAATAATTGCAAAACATGAGTGTGGTGTGCGGATGACTTAGCCAAAGAATATGGATGCAATGCATCAACAATATCCACAAGATTAAGCAGAAAGATGCAATAAAGAAGGTGCAGCCTTCCAAAGGCCTTGTCATTATTTCAAAGCTTAGAACAGATGTACATAATGAGATGGAGCGCCTGCTTTTAATATGGATTAAGGAGAAAGAGTTAGCTGGTGACTGTTACAGAAACAATGATCTCAGAAAAGGCTATCACCTGTCTCCGTGGTATATGTTAAATAACATTTCTCATTGTTATTTATTATTTTATCATTGTGTGTGTTATTACTCATGTATTTATCTATGAATTGTGCTTGTATTGTGTAATTTAAGTTTGTTTTGGGATAATTTCGTATCACTGGAACAGATTAATTCGGTTTCCATTAATTGAAATGGGAATAATTGTTTTGAGATACAATTTTTTTGACACGACAGTAGTCATGGAACAAATTAATTTCGTATCTCAAGGTATCACTGAATAGGGAACTACAAAGACAACACCATCCAGCATTAAAGCTGTACCAACATAGAATATGCATGGCCACAAATTCAAGCTGCCCTAGATACAACCACCACACAGAAGACAAAGTACACCTCATATTACAATGCCACATGCAAACAGTTCCTAGACAACAACAACATCCACAAAATTCCCTGAGTGACTGATAGTCCCACCCGGAGGCCTGAAAAATGTTGATCTTCAGCAAGAGAAACCAGGGGGCAGTGGATTGACTTGGTGTGTGCAATGACTCAGTTCCCCCATCATAAATGGAAAAAGGTCTTTTGGTATCTGTTGGTATTGCTTTGATATTTTTCCAATTACATTTCTACATATTAGTATTTTTGTCTTTGCAGGGTTTAGGAGAAAATACGAAGTCCAGCACCCAACCAAAAGAAGTGAAAGCCCTTGAGGGTGCCCATATCTGCTTTGTGTCTTGTGGCATGGGTTACACTACCTTAGTAGTCAGGAATGAAAATGATAAAGATAAAGAAATTATCAACAAACTCAAAGAAGTGTACCTGTAAATGGTGAGTTTCTGTTCCATACCAGCTTTTAACTTAGAGGAGCTCAAGATACAGTGATTAAAGAAGGGTATCACCAAACCAGTTCTCATGGAGATAATATATATATATATATATATATATATATATATGTATATATATATATATGTATATATATATATATATACACACATTTCAGATATTGTATTATGTTGGTATATAGGGAGGGTTAGGTGGGAGGAAATAGTTGTCTTACTATACATACATATACCAAGGCTTTTTCCCCCTTACAAGGGAGGTAGCCAAAAAGGAAAAGGCATAAAATCATTCCCACCCATTCCATCCCTGAATACACTCCACACCCCTCCACCCTCCCTCTTATCTTAGCACCTCCTGGATGACGGGTCATCCCTGCACCTTGTCCACTACCCTGGGTCAGAAGCAGTGTCGCAAGACACAGCACATCCACAGCAAGGCCGCTTCATTAAATCGACAACCCCCCCTCTCCGTGCCCCCATGCATGAAAGGAGATTTTATGATTAACTTATGATTATGATTAACTTAAATAAAGTGGTAGTCTGTCAGGAGACTGATTATAGGAAGATGCTTTGTAAACAGCATCTGTTGATGTTCTACAGTACTTAGGTATGGAGTTGAAGTTGGAAATACAATTAGGTACAGAGAGTTTGCAAGAGTTGTATCTCATCACAGTATAACTTGTTTGAATAATTTACTCATAGAGTGAGAGGGTTCATCGTAGCCATACTTTTCATTCTCCAACTGCAATCTGGTGAGTGTCAAAGTATAGAAAGGATACAGAGTGGTTGACAAATTGATTAAAAGATGGGAAGCTATCATACCATAGATGCATGCAAGTTTGGCAGTTCATGTGGTCAGTGTTTGAAGGGAAATCTGGTTGAATCATCTTGCAGCTTAATGAGTTTTAGCTAGTTGCACTAAGCATAGAGTTATACAAGTTCCATGACTTAAACCTAATAGTGCTTTTCACAAGCATTAAAGTTATTTATTTTATCCAAGAATTGCTATAAAATCTGTCTTCAGATTGGTTGTTGAAATGTGAATGGTTAAAGCCAATGTTGAATTAATAGATTATATATGCCCTCATTGTGGTTATTAGATGGCAATTCTTGCAAGACACATTAAATTTGGCTGGCCAGTGGCAGTCATTTTAAGAGGCATATCACTTTATTTGCACATATATATACATACATATACCAAGGCTTTTTCCCCCTTACAAGGGAGGTAGCCAAAAAGGAAAAGGCATAAAATCATTCCCAACTATTCCATCCCTGAATACATTCCACACCCCTCCACCCTCCCTCTTATCTTAGCACTTCCTGGATGATGGGTCATCCCTGCACCTTGTCCACTGCCCTGGGTCAGAAGCAGTGTCACAAGACACAGCACATCCACAGCAAGGCCGCTTCATTAAATCGGCGACCCCCCCTCTCCGTCCCCCCATGCATAAAAGGAGAAGACGGGGAGAAATCCCTTTGGGCTGTGTCAAATTTTGCTCACACATACTACCTCACCCCCCAATATTTAGAAATACAAAAAAAAAAGGAAAAAAAAAAAAATACAATTTGCTCAAACATTTACTCCAGCTTGTGCTGTTATTTTAAAAGAATTGTCATCGGCAAAATATTGCCCATGCCAATGCCGAATCCCATTCTAAAAAAAATGCAGATTCACCTAAAAAGTGCCTATTCTTGCCAATGCAGATGAATCAGCACACCCCTAATTTTGTCCATTAGTTCTTCTTTACATTCTTTTAGTATCCAGTTTGCAATTCCGTCTGGGCCGTGTGATTTCCTAACATCAAGGTTTGTTAATTGATACATTGTTTCTTTTTGTGTTATTGTTATTTTCCTCATGGAGGGAGATCGCTCTTCACTTCATCCAAGCTTTGTCTCTATCCTTCATCTCACTGCATCTTCTGTTGAACCAGTATTTCATGTACACCTCTAGTTTCTGTCTTGGTACGTATTTATTCACTCCTTCATTACAGATTTCCATCAAGATTATCCATTTTTCTTCCATTTGTGTCTTTTCAATGTAGAATTTTTCCCAATTTGCATCTTGAAAGAATTTTTTAAGTTTACCAAAGTCTGTTTATTATACATCAATCTTCCTTTTCTGTATTTCTCATTTCCATGTATATTTTTGTTCCTTTAGTTCAACCTCTGTTAGTATGTGGTCACTCTTTCCAAATGGTGTCCTGTATTAAGTTTTATCCACAATTTTAGGTTCTGTTGTAAATATTAAATCTAATCTCAGTGGTTCTTCATTACTTCTATATCTGGTATTTTCATTTACCCATTGTGTCATTTTATGTTCTGTGGTCATGTCAAGTAATACATTTCCCCATAGATCCCCTTCCACTGTCATCTCTTCCCAACAGATTTCCTTGCAGTTAAAATCTCCCATAAGTAGCAGGTTACCTCCATCCTTCAGTATCTGGTGAAAGGGGGTCCGCTGTTGGTGCAAAGGTGGAGGGTGGCACCTACCTCTCTGAAGTAGCAGCAGAACTTCCAGATGACACTGGTAGACATTGTGTCCTGGCTGTAGGGCACAATGACAGGGCAGCATGAGAGCATGTCCATGATAACCAGAAACAACTTTCCTGCAACATGGGAGAAGTCAGCAGACACATACTTAACAGGCCAAGTGGGGCATTTATTGCACAGGAGGGGATCCTGTTGCTGGCTAGGGCACAGCACCTGGCAGGGCTTGGAGCCCTCCACTGTGCTCTTGATGTCAGTCGATGCTGGCCCAGAAGAATTTGTCTAGCCCATCGCTTTGTGGTCTCCACACCCCGGTGGCTGTCATGGAAGTGGGCCAGTAGAGTGATGGGGATGACAATGTGCTGGCTCTAGAGCACCAGTTCCCCGTCAACAGAGTGGGCATCTTGGTGCTTCGAATATGGTAGGATGGAGCTGGGTAGGGCAAAGTGGTTGGACAGGAGTTCAGAGGACATGTAAGCAGGTGGCCATAGGACTGGAGTTCCTGTAGAGTCCTATCAGCATCTGTGGTAAACGACAGATGGTCCTCGCGAGTGCCAATGTTGCTGGTGATGATACTCCTGACATGCGCAATGGCTTTGTCACAGTTGGTCTTGTCCTTTGGTGTGGAGTATGAGACCAGGGCTCATGAGAGGATGTCTGGGATGCATAGCTCGGTGCACCACTTTGCCAGGAAATGAAGGGCGAGATCCTCTCCTCAAGCCATGGGAGGCAGGAGTTCTTGACAGCATCCAGGTTATAGAAGTTGAGGATGGGGATCGGCGGATGATGGTCTGTCATCAACGTGAAGTGGGGCAAGCCAAATAGATATAGTTTGCACCTGGACACAGCCCAGGTGACAACGAGGATCTCTAGTTCAGTGGTGGCATACTGGGTTTCGGTGTCTGTCAGGAATAGCTAGCCATGCAGAAAGAGATGCAATCGTCCCTGGCCGTGGTCTTGGAAGAGGGCATACCTGACACTATAGAGACACAATGCATCCGTCTGCAGTACCACTGGCAGGGTATGGTCAAAGGGTACCAGTACGGGTGGTGACAACAGAGCTCGCTTGATATCAGTGTAAACCTAGTGATCTGGGGTCCAGATGAACAAGCGCTTAGGGCTCATTAGAGGCCATAAGGGTTGAGCAGTTGCTGCTTTAGCTGGGATGGAGTCCGCCAGTTTGTTCACCAGACCCATCTGACCAAGACATTGTCCTCATCGGTTGAGAGACTGTAGCCACAGAAGCTTGACATGGGGAGGGGTCCAACTGTGAATATTTCCTTGTTAAGGATTACAAAGGAGGAGCATCCCGAGAGGAGACCTTTTGGTCCATAACTAGGTTGGATGTGAAAAATTATAATAATGTTAAATCAATTATAATGTAAATAATGATAGATAAATAGGTAAAGTTAAATGATAAAACAGGTAAGCAGGAAATAGTAATTGACATATAAATAATAATAAATGATAATCAAGGAAACAGTAATAAACAGACAATAACAGGCAAATAATATAAAATAAATGGCAAGCATTACAGCATCTTGTTTAGGTGTTTATCTAAACAAATCTTAAAGTTTTAAACTGAATGCCTCTGCAGGAAGTTTATTCCATTCAATAACTATACGGTTGATGAAGTTGTTTCTACCCACTTTCGAGTGAGCATGTGGTGGATCCTCCAGAAGTGAGGGGAAGTCCTCGTCAAACAGGAGAGTGTCATCCACCACCAGAGCTGCATCCCCACAGAGGCAATAGGTGTCACAGGTGGCTGCAAGGTCCATCAGTCCTCGGCTATACTTGTACCATCTGTAAAGGGTGACGAACATGGTGAGGTGCTGGTCCCCCTTGGCGAGGTCCATCTGCCTCTAACTGTGAAGGGCATCCACCATAGTAAAGAACCTCATGGAGGGGATGATGTTGCAGACTGCCACAAACAGTGTGGGTGTGATGGGTAGGGTGTGATACCTGAGAATTAATTATAGTCAGGTCCACTGTGACACATACGCTATTATTTTTGGCCACAAGGACCATCAGGTGGCACCACTCTGAAGGTTCCTCACCAAGAAGTGTGAAGATACCTTGCTGCACCATTGAGTCAAGTTCTTCACTTGATCCTGAAATGCGAACAGTGTCAGCCTTGGTGTGTGGAGGGTGAAGGGTCCGTGCCAGCTGTTAGTGGATTCTCATGGGGGAGGGGACCATCTTTCCTAAGGGAGTGGTGTGGAGGTCTTCTTTGGAGACTAGCACGTCACTAAATTCCCATAGGAAGTAGTCATGAGTGGTGGTTGGTGAGCTATCAACAGGCAGTGTCAGCTTGGTGCACTTGTTTGCGTATGTCACCACTGAAGGTTCCTCACCAAGAGGTGTGAAGATACTTTGCTGCACCATTGAGTCAAGTTCTTCACTTGATCCTGAAATGCAAACAGTATCGGCCTTGATGTGTGGAGGGCGAAGGGCACTGTGCCGGCTTTTAGGTGGATTCTCATGGGGGGGGGGGGACCATCTTCCTTAACCACTTCACTACGGGACTTAAATCTCGCGGGCAGCAGCCAATGCCAGCCGTACGACGTGTCGTAATAATACTCGCATCATAAAATATAGTCACGGCTTATATCGATCGTTCTCTCTTTCACCCGTGAATTTTGAAAACCACAGAGAATGGGATTTAGAGCAGATTAGGGAGAATGTAAAAACACAGGGCGACTACAATGAATATAATCAAGACGCCGATATGGCAGCGTCGCGAATCCACTTGCTCCTCATGACGCCTACGTGTGCGGCACTGTATGGAAGGGATTAAGGGGGCAGTGTGGAGGTCTTCCTTGGAGGCCAGCATTTTACTAAATTTCCGTAGGAATTAGTTGCAAGCAATGGTTGGCGAGTTATTAACAGGTAGTGTTAGCTCTGCGCACTTGTTCACGTGTGTCACCGCGAACATGGGTTTCGGAAAGTTGGGCGGGACTATGGCCAGTGGCTGAATGAGAGGAGGGGCATGTGGACTCCCTGGTAAACCTTTAAGTCGGCGATGCAGTCCAGTCCCTGTCATCAAGGTGGCCCAGAAGCATCCCATTGCTGGGGATATGTGGGAACCATCTTCTGTGAACATTGACACTGGGGATGGTGGCAGCAAGCTGGTTTTGTGTATCCCCAAATGTCTAGGCATCAAGTGCCTATCACCATGACATCTGCACCTGTGTCAAGTAACATGCAAGCTTGAGGACATGTCCCCGAAGTGGTTGTGGAGGTTGACAGGTAGAGAGCTATAAGGGCCATCAGACACATGGCAGTAGCTGCCAGCTTTCCCATTGGGAGAGGGTGTAGCAACAGGGCTTGACAAATTGCGGTGGTTCGTGTCCTGATCCTTGGTCAATTTGCAGTACTTCTTCCAGTGACCCTTTTTATTGCAGGCAAATTAGACATGGTGAGATACAGAGACAGGCACCACGAGTGTAGTGAGATACAGAGACGGGACATCATGAGTGTAGCTCCCCTTCCCCTAAGATACAACTAGGTAAATACACCTAGACAACATAAAAACACTTTAATACTCCAACAAAAACAACCCTGACAGCCCTACAGTAAAAACCTTCCCACACCTGACAAGAACCACAGTGGCACACCTGCACTCAGGATACCATCCAGCATTAAAGCAGTGCCACCACAGAATAGGCTTGGCCACAGATTCAGGCGGACCCAGATGCAACCACCACACAGAAGACAGAGAACACCTGATACTAGAATGCCTCACACTAACAATCCCCAGACAACAACTCTGTGCATCTTCTCTTAGTTACTTATAGTCCCACTTTGGGGCTGGTTTCTCAGAGGCTCTGGATCTTCTGCAAAAGGCCAGGGGCAACAGATTGATTGATTGCTGTGTCTTTCTGCATTACTTCTGACCCAAGCAGTAAACTGGAGACATGGGTGACTTGTCATTCATGAGGATATAAGATGAAAAGAATCAAGTGGGTGATAGATGGGAGTGAGATGGGTAGGGTTGGGTCATGCCTTGGCTGGCCACCTCCCCTGTAAAGAAGAATTTTGTATGTATGTAGATAGATAGAGACAAGTTGATGGTGTATGTCAATATTTGGTTTGGACCCGACCTAATTTATGCAAAACTGGGACAACTGTATTTTTGAGACCTGACAAAGAAGTAGTTGGTCTTTACTTTCCAGAGGAACAGGTGTCATAATGAATTGTTTTTTTTTTTTTTTTTTTTTTTTCATGTGATTTCTGTCATAGTGTTATTTTGTTTTTTTTCATCTATCTCATTCTCTCTCTGTCTCTCTAGGAGTGTGGTAGTGCACAGGTTGTGCTAGGAAAATACTATATATATGTATATATATATATATATATATATATATATATATATATATATATATATATACCTGGTGGAGATACTATTGAGGTGAGATCAGGGATACCTTACACTTGGAGAATTCATGTGAAGTAGTTTCATTCCTAGTTTCTTTAGTTGAACACCACAGACAGAAGTTGATGAAATTGAGAACATTACACTTGGAGACTGGTACATTTCTGTATTCATGTGAAGTAGTTTTAGTGCTTAGTTTCTTCATTTGAATACCACAGACAAAAGTTGATAAAATTGAAAACATTTTGCCACTGCAAGAGCTGTTATGATGAAAAGAATTTTCATTAATAAGACTTAGCAGAGGTTCTCAGAAACACTGTTTTATTGAGTCTTCACATCCCTTACCATCATTCAGGAGATGCATTTTGAGGTTAAAGTAATTTTATAAAGTTAACACCTTTACCATCAAAATATACTACTATTGCAAATCAGTCCCAAATTGCATACATTTATACCCATTTGTAATGCCAGTTACTAATTAGTATTTGGAGTCCTAAAAATTTTGGATCTCAGGTCATATAAAAACGGTTTGTGTTGCAGGGATTTCCTAACACAAACATACTTCCTGGAGTCATATTATGCTCTAACAAGCCTAATCTTTGGTATTCGTGTCTTCCTATGTAGTTTATACACCCACTCCATATATTTTGATACACCATTCTTTACAAATCGGTCCTGGACTTGCTTGGCTAATCTAAACACAAGATAGTCAATCTGGATCATTTTTATTTTTTAAACATTTTGATTTATTGAGCATGTTGACTTGAACGTTACAACACTGAAAATTTGTAGAAAGATAATGATTATCATATGCTATCAAAGAACTACTATTTCTATCCTAGTAAAGACCTGTTGAGGTAGAAGTAATGTGGACCAATTGTCATTTTCCCGTGACAGTGGATGAGTAATTGGTGACAAAGGTAGCAGATGTTCCTTAGTAATGGAAAAATTTCTTCAATATACAATAGATTTATCATTTGTTTCACTGTCAGGAGTCACTGGAAACAAAATTGAACAGAATTTTTTTTAGCGGTCAAATTGCTACTTTTGTATTCTTTATATTTGAGATCCTGGAGGTATTGTGAATACACATTCAGAATTATATATAGAATAATTTCCATGCACAATTTTATTATGTTAACAAAATATTCTTATTCTTGATTTTCAGCCTTCAAAAGTATGGATACATAGTAAATCCAGAGAGCAGTGATTTATTTGTAGAAAATTAACATAATTTTAATTTCAAATTAGAAATTTTCTGTATGAAAAACAGGGAAAAAATATTGTACTTACCCCAGAGAGAGTATGTTACTAAAACTACAATTATAGTATCATTAATGATGATTCTAAAGAGATATTGCAAGTTATTATAGCAAATGAAAGCCAAGTTGTGACAGCATACTCATAGGGAAGAAATGAGTTTCACTATCCATCTGAGTTATTTGTAACAATGGAATTTGAAATTCTCTAGTACCTTCACACACTAAAATTATTCTGTTACTTGCAACTTTATGAGCCACCATGCATTGGGTCATAATCATCATTATCATCGTCTTTGCCAAAACCCTAAACAACACACATTTTTCACAATACATCTCGCACAAAACATAAGACACAGAAGTATACATAAACAAGACACCAAAGCGAAAGGAAGTGCAGTAATTGAGCGCCTATCTAGCAGTTTTGTCTCTGACACGAAGGAAACTAGTTGTTATTGTGCGGGGTGTGTAAGATATGTTTCTCATGTGACTGATAAGGTAAAATCCAGTTCTTGAAATAAGTATAGTTGGCACAATGGAGAAAGAAAAAGATGAAAGAATATTAAAAGAACTAACGAAGAGAGGCCTGGATATAAGTAAGGTGGAATCACTGAGAAGTGTCATTTCCAAGAGAACATGTTTAATTGACACTCCAAGGATAAACCAAAGGTGGGAGAACAACAGTTTTTCGGGTTTTCTAAGAAATCCAGAAATAGGTAAAGGCTTAGATATAGATAGAGAAGTTAGATGTAGCAGTGCATTAAGAAATCACAAAGTAAACTAATTATTGAAAGAAATCATAGATTTAATATTGGACTGCCGAGCTGTACTAAGGGAAGTGATTACTTTGCATAAGAGTAATGAGCAAACGATTAGAGAATTAAGTGACCTTAAAAGTGAAATTGATATCCTCAAAAGAGAAAAAGAAAGAATGAAAAATGAGGACAAAAATCAAAATGAAGAACTTAAAAAGGAGGTCAGAAAGCAATTACAGGTTGTGACCAGAAAGGGGGAAGAGTCATTTAAAGAAACAGACCTCATTGAAATAAAAAATCAATGTAAACAAGAACAGGAAAATAAAAAAATATCTTTTAGAGAAATAGTACAAAAGCAGATAGGGGAAAATACAAAAAGTTATGAAAATAATTAAAGAAAAGGAAAATTGGTTGAGAGATGCAGTTGACAAAGGTAAATGCATTGTGGTCCATGGTAGCCAAGAAAAATATGTGTATAAATACCAGAGAGAAAATGAGGAAAAGGAAATAGCTAAGGAAATTTTAAAAGAAATACAGGATGAAGGGCAAAATTTTGACAAAGAATTTGACAAGATTCACAGTATAGGCAAATATTCAAAAGAAAAACAACATAGACCTCTGAAAATAAAACTAAGAACTCAAATGATAGCCAAGGAGGTATTATCGAAAGCAATTAAATTAGCAAACGTCGAGAAATTCAAACATATATGGATAAAAAAGGAAATGAGTGATGAGGAAAAAGAGAAAGACAAGGCTCTCAGAATTGAAGCCAATGATAGAAATGAGAAAAGAACAGACTTTTTTCTTTTTCTTTTTGAGAGTGAAATGAACTTTAATATTAAGAAATGTAGTATAATGGGATTTGGAAAAGGCAAAAATAGAATATTGGGTCATAAAATTGGTAACGAGGAAGTCAAAAAATTTGATTCAGAAAGGGATCTGGGAGTAATTATCTCTAGTGACTTGACATCTGATATACATGTCAATAAATTATTTTGAGAGACTTTTAACTTATTAAGATCAATGAAAGTGGCCTTCAACTACATGGATGAAGAAATGGTAAAGAAAATAGTGGTTACACTAATAAGACCTAGAGTATGCTGCAACATTATGGGCACCTAGCACAAAAAAACAAAAAAAACAAGAAAATTAGAAAGAATTCTAGAATGGCACCTACACTATCAAATTTGATGTACGAACAAAGATTGGAGAAATTACATCTATCAACACTGGAACAGAGACTAGAAAGGTGATTTGTTGACCATTTACAGAATTATGAAAGGGATGGAAATTCTTGATGGAGACGACTTATTATAATGAGAGAGAAGAGAAACAAGAGGACACGAAAAGAAGCTAAAGAAGAACAGTTACAGAGGAGATTTTAAAAAGAATAGCTTCCCACATAGAGTGATTGATGTCTGGAACAAACTAAATGGAGAAACAGTGAGTGCCATAGCTATACAAGATTTTAAGAATGGATGCGGAGAGATACGAAAATGGGTCACTACGAGCATAGCTCTCGTCCTGAAAGATACAACTAGGTAAATACACACCACCAACAGAATGCAACAAGGAACTACACCAGCAGCCTACTACCCAAACATCTACCACAACCTACCATCCAAACCTCATAAAACATCCACACAGAATCATATTCACTCCCAAGACTTTTGTTGCATTTATATGAACCACTGGTATTATCTATGGAGAGGGGGGGTCGCTGATTTAATGAAGCGGCCTTGCTGTGGATGTGCTGTGTCTGGCAACACTGCTTCTGACACCAGGGCAGTGGACAAGGTGCAGGGATGACCCGTCATCCAGGAGGTGCTAAGAGGGAGGGTGGAGGGGTGTGGAGTGTATTCAGGGATGGAATGGGTGGGAATGATTTTATGCCTTTTCCTTTTTGGCTACCTCCCTTGTAAGGGGGAAAAAGCCTTGGTATATGTTTTTCCTGAAAGTTCTTAATTCTTTGCAATTGAGGTATTTCAAAATGTCAAAATTTTGTCTTCATCTCACTGGGATTGTTGTCTATGAGAAGAAATGTGTGCTTAAACTCATGGAATTAGCTGGTGAATAAAAAAAAATATATATATATTACATAGTCTAAATTTATTCACAACACAATTTGAAACATGTTCTGTAACACAAAGGTTAAAATTTATATGAAACTCATTGTTTAGTGAGGCAGGAATTTGTGCTTGAAGGTCTTGCATTTGTGGACTGTCTCAGGGCAATCTTGTTTAACATTCCAGCAGTAGTCTGCCATCATATGTTTGCCCCATCTCCCTTGGTAATGCTCCTCCATGGTCTTCATATCCTGATGGAGCTGCTCACCTTGCTCATCACTTACTGCCCCTAAGTTCTCAGGAAATCTATCAAGATGACTGTATAGGAAATGGAGTTTGACACTCATGTTGTATCCAAGGTCATGAAAAGGTGACAACAAGGTTGTTACAAGGGTTTCATAGTTGTCAGCTTTTTTGTAACTGAGAAAGTTTTCCATTACCACCACAAATTAAAGCCACGCTCCCCTTTCATCTTTTTGACAAAGTCTTGATCACATACAATTGTGCGAACCTGTGATCCACCAAACACACCTACCTTGATCTTCTCAAATGACAAAGCAGGGAAAATCGAGACTATGTGTTAGAAGTATTTGCTATTAGTATTTAATGCTCTGACAAACTGTTTCATCAGGCCCAGCTTCATGTGGAAAGGAAGAAATATCTTTTCTTGACTGACAATTGGATCATGGACAGTATTTGGCATACCAGCTTTCAGAATCTCATATAAGGGCCATTTTTTCTGCTTCCAATGCTTGTCTCTAGCTCAGCTGTTCCATATGCAAAGAAAGCAGAGATACTTTGTAAACCCTCTTTGTTGACCAAGAAAGAAGTTCACCATTCTGAGGTCCACACAAATTGTCCAGTTGTGCTCGTGGTGTTTTAGTAGGTCTATCACAGTTTTAATGTCAGTATGCTCCTCTTGTAAACACATGGAATGACCTACTGGAACAGCTGTCATTATGTAGTAGAACACACTTCAGGTGGTTAAAACTGTCTAGAAATAAACTCCAGTCACTTGGATTATACAATGGAATCCCTGATTCCTGGAGAAGACCTGAGATATGGCAATAAACAAATTTATTCTTCTCTTTAAAAAATTCCACAAAAACTTGTACCTGATTTTGGAAGTATGAAACTAACGTGGTTTGGTTCAGTAGAGCCTTTTCTTGCAACCTGGAAGTTAACATTTCTGTTACTTTTTTGGAGAGACCCAAATCATGCAAAAGGTCATTCAGCTTTGGCTGGCTAAACTGCTGAGGAGTTGAATGATGTAACTTAAGAAGGATCATCGGAATTTGCCAGTATTTCTTGAGTTCCATTGTCAGTCTCTTGCATTTTGTCGCTACCCTCTTCCTCAGATGGAGACAACCCATTAAAAACTGGAATTGGTAGCTCATCAGAGTGCAGAGTAGGTCAGATTGCTGAGAGGATACTAGGATATGTGATTTTATGTCTGTTTTTCTTTCCAATGCCTTTTGTAATAGACAAAAATAACAGTCAGTTGTGTGATCCTTCAGTTCCTGCCAGGTCATAGGAATTCTGAAAGGTAAGCCCTTACATTTCCCTTTCGTCCAGTCATGTAGCATTTCTTCACAGTTATGACACACAGTATGTGGGGCCCATTTCTTGTCTTAGTCACCAAGCGTAAGTCCGAAGTACGCTTTATAGGCTCGCCTCACAAACAATGTTATTGTTGTATTCATAAGTAAGAGTCAATCCCTTTCTCTAGGCTTTATTCAACTAACAAAACTTCAATACAGTCTGAAAACAAAACAGAAACAATATAAGGAAACATACCCATTCTAATCAGGTTAACATGCACAATTAGTTGTAAGTAGACAAAATAATGTAAAGCTTAGATCACTACATTCTCTGCTCCCATGAAAAATCATTGTTCTATATAGCAAAGAGGCTTGTGGTATTCCCACGTAGATAGGCACAGTTGTTCCAGGCCAGTATGCACAGGAGTGGAGGGTTCACCCCTATGTTGGAGATTAGCTGGAGCACCAGATACCCAGGCCAGAAAAGAATAAATTTTTATATCCCCTTCCTTGATGAATATACTCTGATCACCTGCAACATTGGAAGAACTCAACTCAAATGAATCAGCAGACACTTGAAGAATCTCCACCAAACCAGTCTCTCTAGAAGGATTGATGTTGAGATCCTCTTGCATCTCATACAATGATATGTTACCAGTCTGAGCCAAGTCATGCACTGATATCATTGATTTGTGTCCATCAGCAAATCTTACATGAGTGTACTGTGGGTTTGCCTCTAACAACTGAACTTCATCAACAAGGGGTTCATATTTACCAGTGCAAACATGATGTAGTAAGGCAGGACCATGAACAGATAACCAAGTTGGCAATGAATGGCCACTGAGAGATCAACACTGGTACAAGAAGAGCCTCTCATGTGGTGCAGCATTTGTGGCTGTGCAGAGCAGAGATCTAATTGAATGAAGAGTGTCAGGCAACACTGTTTCCCATTGATATTCTTGAAGGTTCTTGGGTGCCAGAGCAAAGGTTATGTGCTTCCAGATTATAGTATAATACCTCTCACACTGCCCATTCCCTCAAGGATTATAAGGTGTCATTTGACTAGTGGCAATGCCTAGATTGTGCAAGAATTCACACCGATCCTTGGCTATAAACAAGGATCTGCGATCAGAATGCATGTAGGAAGACATACCAAATATTGTAAAAATCTGATTTAGACATTGGATTAGTACTAATAGTCATGTTGTGACAGATAAATGTAAACGGAAAATGAGAATATTAGGTTCACCTTTAACAGGCAAAGCCAAATGAAAATACTCACCAGTTGAATGGACAGGGCGGAGAAAAACTTTTCAGGATCACCATAGGGAAAACATTGCTAATTCCAACTTTTGAAAGAGGGAGGAAAAGTAGTGGTTTTCATCTCAGAAGTTGCTCATGATAGAAAAAAAAAATAGTATGTTTACAATTAATTTTTTTCCCCCTTCAAAGATGGCATATTTTGAAGGTTTTGCTCCCTAAAAGGTGAGTAAGTCCATTGAAAAACTTGATTGATGTAGTGTTGGGAATGAGTTTGAAAATAATAAGGTGGATACTCTTCCATAGAGGTAAGTGAAATTTTGACAGAGTTAAACAGAAATTTAATTTCCTCCCATGAGTCTAGACTGCATGGTCTGGAGTGAGAAAATGAAATAAACTTGGCTCAGAAACCAGAGGTTGATAAACTGAGAAGGGAAAATAAAACTTTGACAAATGAGAGAAAAAGACCTTCTCAACACCATAGAGGAAAAAGGATAGACCAACAATAAATGAGGAGGGAAGAAATTTTATAGGACACAGCTGTTTTCCCTAAAGAATACTATTGAACAAAGTAGCAATTTAGTCCTTATTGAAGATTTTAATTGCAGTGATATCAACTGGAAGGAATGGGAAGGAAGCAGCAAAGAAGATTCCAGGGTAACTACCCTGTTAAGTATAGCAATGGAGAACACAATGACCCATTGGGTTAAGGAAATGACCCAGGTAAGAGGAGATAACATTCCCACAAAATTTGATCTGCAACTAACCAAAGAGCCAGACATACTCAGCTCCTTGAGCAACCTTTGCCCCATAGGAAAAAGTGACCATGTAACAATTGAATTTGAACTGGAGGATGAGGAAATAGTGCTAAGGAATGAATCACACAGGCAAGGTAGACAAACATATAAACAAAATTGTTAGTGAAACCTATAACTTGCTAAGATCAATAAAAGTGGCTTTTCCTTACTTGGATGAAGAAATGGTAAAGAACATATTAGTCACACTGATAAGGCCTAAATTGGAGTATTTAGCGACACTATGGTCACCCAGTACTAAAAAGAATTAGAAAATTTTTTTTAGAGAATCTTATAATGAATGAAGGTTTTGAATCGGTCTTCACAAAAGAGCATAATTTTGGTTAGAAAAGTGAGGGTAGCAATAAAAAAAAAACAGGCTTAGCAGATATAAATGTAGAAGTAAGGAAAGTGCTCAACCTCCTGGGATCATTGGATGTGACAAAAGCTTCAGGGTCTGACAAGATCTCAAACTGGACACTTAACCCGTACATCACCGGGCAAATGTTGTACTGTATATACTCCCCCCTCCAGCATCGGAGCCAAAATTGATAATCAATATTTTTATTTTATTTTACTATTATTATATATTTTTTTTAATCGACTCAAAATTATGTAAAAACCAACAAATCCTGCTTATTTTGATTCAACTTAGCCTAGAAGTGGAGAAACTTGGGTTGAACGAGGTCACATTTTTGGGGGGAAGCTTTGTTAGGATTTCAGAGAGTGAAGTAATTTGACATCTATGATGTTTGAAGTCAATGTACAGTTGCCCATAGTAGTCTGACACTTATGGAGAACATGTTTATAAATAGTTTTTGTGGATTTTTTCGGCAAATATTTATCACTTTGTTATGTGGTAAATTGATTCTTTGGTATCTTTTATTTATAATTTTATGGAGGATAGGTGATTGTGGTGTTTCTTATTGTTTTGTTAAATGTTTTAGTAAGCATCCATCACAGCATTATTGCCTAGCCAGATTTTGTATTATGCGTTTATTACAAAAATTGGCGGCTGAATACTTACTAAATAGCACCTGCCTAACTGTTGAAGTGCAATTTCACCTCCTCATACTTTGTTTCGTACACCAGAATCCCCAAAATTATATCCTAAAGGCCGATTTTATACCCCATGTTACCCCCCAAAAATTGCTGCAAGGGTTGCCAGTTTTGTCAATAAATAAATAAAAAAAAATGTATAAAAATAAGGTGCCTTTTATAGCCAATGGATAAGGCTATTTGATTATTACCACATATTTGACCCTCAATGCAATGCCTATTTTTGGCAAATTCTTGAAATTGCGGCATACAACATATGCTACTGATGCCCAATCCATAAAACAATTGCGGCATACAATGCATACTGTACATAGTAGTTTATAGTATTAAAGAAAAACAATGTACCTAGATGTCAAAGAGAAAAAAAAATTAGAATTTGCTAAAGCAATTCTAAAGGAAATACAAGAGGAGGGACAGGATATGGACAAAGAGATTGAGGAAGTGCATAGAAAGAAAAACAATATATGCCACTAAAAATCAAACTAAGGTCTCAAATGATAACAGAAGTACTATAAAAAAAAATTTAGCAAATAATGAAAATTACAAAAATATATGGACAAAAAAAAGATGAGTGATGAGGAAAAAGAAAAAATGGCACTTGGAAGTGAATAATTTTTTTTTTTTTTTTTTTTTTGAGAGAGAGAGAGAGAGAGCTGGACCTGATGCTGAGAAAATGGTTGATAAAAAAAAGAACATGATAGACAGAAAAGGAGAAAAGAAAAAAATGAAAAATAACATATACCAACATAGATGGCATGATTTGAGGAATAAATGAATTAAACTACTATCTGGCATTGGAAAAACAGACATAATGAGAATTGTGGAGACGAAATTAAAAAGCCCTCTACCACCAAACACTGGGACAAGGCCTATACAACCATTGGATGAAAAATAGAAAGGAGAAACAGGGTAGTCATGTTTTTGAGTAAGATAACAGAAGGAAAAATTAATGTGGAAATAATTATTATAAAAGTTGAAAACAGTGACATGAAAAGTAGAAAATTTGTAGTAATGGACAGAGAGTGATCATTCCAAAATGCTGGAAGACACAAAGAATGCACTGATTTACTGAAAGGAGGAAATATAGTAATTAAGGGTGACTTTAACTCAAAAGGAATATGTTGGAAAGAAATGACAGTGAAAGGTAGAGAAGACCTATGGGGAAACATACTACTGGATATGACCATTGAATACACAATGACTCAATGGGTAAAGGAAAATACCAGATATAGAAAATGAGGAACCATCGAGACTAGATTTAATACTTGTCAGAGCCTGAAATTGTAAACAGAATAGAATATAAAACACCAGTTGGGAAGAGTGATCACTTACTAATAGATTTCAAACTAAAAGAACAAATTGATGTGAGAAGAAATGAGAAACATAGGAAAGGAAGACTAATGTACAACAAAACAGATTTTGAGAAACCCAGAAAATTCTTTCAAAATATAAATTGGGAAAACTTCTTAGATGAAGAAACAAAGATTGAAGATAAATGGAACATATTAAAAGAAATTGGCAATGAGGGAATAAACAAGTATGGACCAAAACAGAAGCAAGAAAGGGTGTACATTAAGTGCTGGTACAACAAAAAATTTAGTGAGGTTAAAGATAGAAGAGACAAAGCTTGGAAAAGATGAAAAAAAAAACAAAAAACAAATGGCAAACATATATCAAACTAAGAAAAGAAAATGTAAAAATATGCAGGGATGAAAAGAGAAGCTATGAAAAGGACATAATAAAAAAAATGCAAGGTCCAACCTAAACTATTTTACAGGTATGTGAATGGTAAACTAAAAGACAAACAAGGAAATAGTAAAATTGTGCCAAGGTAATAATGAATATAAAAAAGATGTAGAAATGGATGAAATTATGAACATATTAAATCTGTATTCACAATTGAAAATACACAAAATTGGGAGGAAATACAGAAGATACCACCCAATGAAAGAAATAACTTTGACAGAGAAGGAAATTAGAGACAAAAAAAAAAAAAAAAAAAATTGATGTCAGAAAATCACATGGTCTGGGTGGAATTGCAAACTGGATATAAAGGAATGCATAGATGAACTGACAAAATCTACAAAATAATTGTTTACTCAGTCAAAGAAGGAAAGGTACCACAGGATTGGAAAAATGCAAGTATTGTACCAATATATAAAGGAAGGGACAAGGAAAATCCAACTAATGACCTGTCTCCTTTACAAGCACAATAGCAAAAATGTGTGAAAAAGTTATCAAAAGTAGATGGGTTAAATATCTGGAAGAAAAAAAATATACTGAATCCAACACAAATTGGATTTAGACACGGAAGATCATGTGCTACCAACTTGATTTGCTTCTACTTGAGAATAATAGAAATAACACAAGAAAGGGATGGATGGGCAGATTGCTTTTCTAGATCTACAAAAAATGTTTGATAAAGTACCACACAAAAAGCTATTAAGAAAAATGGAATCAATAGGTGGTATTCAAGGAAAATTATTGGAATTGATGGAAGGTTTCTTGACTGGGAGAAAAATGAGGGTAGTACTTAGAGACAAATACTCAACCGGGGAAGTAATGATAAGTGGAGTCCCACAAGGTTCGGTATCGGCTGCAATTATGTTTACCATATATATAAATGACATGGATGAAGGTGTGGAATGTTATGTGAACTTCTTCGCAGATGACGCAAAAATATTAAAGTAAGTACAGAGGAAGATTGTGAATCACTACAGAAGGACTTAGATAAAGTCTGGAAATGTAGTCAAAAGTGGGAAGTGAAGTTTAACATAAAAAAATGTATAGTGAAGTTTGGAAAAAGTACAAATAGAATATCGAGGAGATACAAAATTGGTGCAGAGGAAGTCAAAAAAGTGAGCTCTGAAAGGGACCTAGGTGTAATTATCAGCAAAGACATGTCACCAGACAAGCATATAAACAAAATAGTTGGATAAAACTTCAATTTACTAAGGTCAATGAAAGTGGCTTATGACTATTTGTCTAAATTGGAACTACCAACTACCAACACTATTGGCCATTTACAGAATCATGAAATGTATGAAAGTTCTTGACAGAGGAGACTTATTAAAGTAGGATAAAAGAAAAAACAAAAGGACATGAAAATAAACTCAAAAAGAATAGTTATAGAAGAGATTTGAAAATATATATATATATATATATATATATAGTTTTCCCACACAGAGTGGTGGATGTCTGGAACAAATTGGATGAAGCAATAGTGTGTGTAAAAAACATACAAGAATTAAGAACAAACTAGATGCTTAGAGATACAAAAATGGGTCACAATGAGCATAGCTCCACTTCCCGTATAATACTACCAGGTAAATACACACACAAAAATAGAATATTGGGACAATACAAAATTGGTACAAAGGAAGTTACAAAAGTCAACTCGGAAAGGGACCTAGGAGTAACTATCACCAATGACATGGCACCAGACAAACATATCAACAAAATAGAGAAACTTTCAATTTATTAAGATCAATGAAAGTAGTGTTTGACTACATGGATGAAGAAATGGGAAAGAAAATATTAGTTGTATTGATAAGACCAAGATTGGAGTATGCTGTGACACTATGGACACCTAGTACTAAAAACAACATAAGGAAATTAGAAAGAATTCAAAGAGCAACAACAAAGATGGCACCAACACTCTCCAAATTGACAAATATGAACAAAGATTGGACAAACTCGAACTACCAACCCTGGAACAAAGAGAAAAAGGAGATCTACTAACCATCTACAGAATTATGAAAGGGATGGAAGTCCTTGATAGAGATGATTTACTGAAGTGGGATAGGAGAAAAACAAGAAGACATGAAAGTAAACTTAAAAAGGATAGTTACAGAAGAGATCTGAAAAAGAATAGCTTCCCACACAAAGTGATAATCTGGAACAAACTGAATGAGGAAACAGTGAGTGCAAAAACTATACAAGAATTTAAGATCAAACTGGATGCTGAAAGATACAAGAACAGGTTACTATGAGCATAGCTCTCTTCCCATAAAATACAACTAGGTAAATATATATATATTTTTTTTTTTTGTCTTCTGCCATCATTTTAACCACTTTGGTACAATGATGTCTATGTAGATGTCATATGGCATGAGTGGGTACACAAGGATGCGTTGGCGTCTTGATTATATATATACCGTATATGTATATAGTAGTTGTACATGAGTTACTCCTGGATTCTTTGAACTGGTTTGATCATGTTTTCTGTGTTTATTATTACTCAGAGTGAAAGAGAATGAGTAATACAGCAATGACTATATAATGCAAGTAGTGCGTTGCATCATATATATGGCAGCCAATGCTGCATGCAAGAATTTGACTTTTCTGAAGTGGTTAATGAATATTTAAGTTTTCTTTCCATTTCTCCTGGTAGATGATGAAATGGATATATACATGAAACTACTACATAAATTACTAATGGAATCATAGATAAAGTTTAAGTGTATTTTGTATTGCCATCTGCTTTCATCATAATGATTAACCTTCCTCTCCACTTCTACAGGTAGATGATAAAATGGATGCATACATGAAACTGTTACTAAAGTTACCAATAGAATAAGAAATATAGGAGTAAAAAATGTACTTCATTGGACTATTCATTCACAAATAATAAGATATTTTTTCTTTCATAATTTTTTGCAGATTCCCAGAACATCACACTATTCTAACGAGTCAGTAGTTCAGTTATTCATATTATGAAATATGTCTTCTGTATTCTGCTATCCAGAGGACAGAAGTTCTGAAGTCACTTCAAGATTTCACAAGTACAATAATGTCCATGCCACAGTTGTTGAACATAAAAGTGTATTGAGTGGTCAGATCAACCAATATGAGGTATAAACATCATTCAATGCAGTCCTCAAAAATGTGTGACAAATCTCATTTGTTTCAGTATTTTAGCTAGTCTAGTTTTATTTTTGTGTTTTATGTATAAAAAGTGCTGCAACAAATTGTACTGTCCATTGTAAGGAAAATGTTCAAGTTTTTGAGTGCAATTTTTATACGTGTTTTATAGGGATGGTAAAAGTGACAATGGCAATTATGAAATGATTATGATAATAATGCCAGTAAACTGTCATTGCTTCAAGAGAAAATGCAAACTTCATATACCTCAATTATTCCACTCCAGAGTAATATGTAGAAATCACACCCAAGTAGTTCCAGTATGAAGAGTGCTATGTGCTTAAAGCAGTAAGGGATTTTATTTTATCTACTCAAGGCTAATTTCATCGTCAATCCTGAGATTCCTGTTCATATCAGCCCTGGAATTGATATAACATACCATTGGAACATGGTTGTTATTATGTGCATGTTTGTTAATGATAATTGTTGCCTCAAATTTCACTGCATGAAAAACCTGCAGCCCTACAGCAGCTGGCAATGGTCCTTTGGGCCTCCCACAGATTCCTTTGGAAAGAAAACTGGGACTGTTGTCTGTTATTGGTGTGGGACTGTTTCTATGTAACCAGCTCAAAGTTGTAGGAGGGGAGGTATCACCAGTTGTCAGCTGTGAAAAAGGTGTATGAAATACAGTTGAAGTTGATAGAGCACAGCTCTTGGGCTTGGTCTGGAAATTTAGTGTCAGCCCCTTAGGGTTGCACCCCTTGGAGGTGAGAAGACAGGTTTTGAAAATGGGCAGCTGCACTGTCTGTCTTGCAGGACTACCACAAGCCATGTACTATTCATTATTGGTCCCAGTGCTTGTAGATGTGTAGATGCACCACATGGCAATCTTGATCCTGGACTTCACCAGATAGGTCATGTGCTTGGTATTAGGCAAAATCAAACCAGTCAGTATGATAATCCCTGAAACCCATCCAAGTCTCAGTTGAAAAGCTGAACAACTAGAGAACTTGCTGTGGATTGTCAAATTATGTGAGTGTGTGAATGCATATTTGTATGTCTATAGATGCAGTGAAACAGTCCTACAGCCTGTACACTTAATACCAAAGCATGACATGGTTGGATCCTGAAGAACATACACATGAGACAAGGAGTAATATTAAGTTTAGATCATGGTACTAGAGTACATCCATTACTCTGGGGTAGCAAGATAATATAAGTTAAGATGTCATTCCAGTGTGTTTTGTAAGTAAATGTATGCAAATTGTATACAAATCTCTTAGTTTTTTTCACCTTAATGGACTTCAACTACATTAAAAAATGGGTATTTGAGTACTGTCCTGTAAATTAATTTCTTGGTGTATTTGTGTTTGCCCTAACTGTATTCACCTAATAGTAGTATACAGTAAAGGCACATTGCTCATGAGTTCTTATTTCTTACTATGTAAATAATCATATTTAGCTTCAAATACATGTATGGCTCAAACTTATTCTATATCCTTATCTTAGTCAATACCCTGTACCTGTATTGACTGCATGTTCTCGTGCAGGAGTGATTTTGTTGGAGCATGCAGCCAATATTTAGGGACTGTTTTGAGGTGCCCCTCATGGACTGGAGTCTTACATTCATCTGTGTTGGAGTAAAATCACTACAAATAGAGGAATGATGCCTCTTTTTTTTTTACTACAGCTGTCCCCATATTACGTTGCTCTCATGAAACTGCCCTATCCCCTGTGTTACGGAGAAAAAAAAGAATTCTGCCACCATGGTTCCTTTGTGGTAAAAGGCAACAAAGCAAGATGGATTGTTCATAGTACAAGAAGTCAGTATAAGATGGCCTACGAGGGGAACTCCAACCAGAACTCTAAAATTTAGGTTATTAGATGTACGTGGTTGTGGTACAGATGAGTAAAAGAGAAGAGATAGGCAGTATACAGCACTTGTGAGAAGGAAGATGGATGTGTTAGTGTTAAGTGACACAAAGTTGAAAGGAAGGGACAATTTTGAGTTTGGGAATGTGTTAGCGAGTGTCAAGAGTGATGAAGGAGCAAGGGAGGGAAGTATCTGCTGGTAAAGGATGAAATAGGAAAGTGCATGGTGGATTGGAGGGAAGCATCTAAGGTTAATTAGTTGAAGGTGAAACTGGGATGGGAGGTGTATTTACCTAGTTGTATCTTACAGGAAGGGGAACTATGCTCATGGTGTCCTGTATTTGTATCTTGCAGTGTCTAGTTTGCTCTTAAATTTGTGTATAGTTTTTGCATACACTATTGTTCATCCAGTTTGTTCCAGATATCCATCACTGTGTGTGGATATATATGTATATTTTTTCAGGTCTCTTGTATAATGATCCTTTTTGAGTTTCTTATGTCCCCTTGTATTTCTCTTATCCCAATGTAATAAGTCCTCTATCAAGGATTTCTGTGCCTTTCATGATTCTGTAAACAGTAGGTTACCTCTTTCTCTTCTTTGTTCCAAAGTCTGTAATTTCAATTCAGCCAGTTTCTCCTCATATGACAAGTTTGAAAGTGTTGGGGCCATTTTTGTGGCTGCTCTCTGGATTCTTTCAATTTTCTTTATAATCTTTTTGGTACTGGGTGACCATAGTGTAGCAGCACACTCCAGTAGCCTTATTAGTGTGACTAGTATTGTTTTAACCATTTCTTTAAATAGATAGGTAAAAGTCATCTTTATTTATCTTAGCAAGTTGTAAGATTCTCTGACAATTTTGTTTATCTGTTTATCAGGGAATGTGTCATTTGAGATAATTACTCCCTTTTTTTTTTCAGATCCTACTTTTTTTTTTACTTTGTTCCAATTTTATGTTGTCCTGATATTTTTTTTTTCTTTTTTCTTTCTTTTTCTTTTTCCTAACTCCATTGTGCTGCATTTCTTTATGTTGAAATCTTCCCACTTTTGGCTCCATTTCCAAAACTTGTTTAAGTCCCTCTTTAGTAATTTACAATCCGTTTCAATATTCACTTTCCTCAGCAATTTAGCATCATCTGCAAAGAAGCTCATGTAACAATCTACATCCTCATCCATGTCATTCACATAAATAACGAACATTGTTGAAGCCAATACTGATCCTTGTAGAACCATGCTAATCACCTCCTTCCAAGTTGAATTCTTTTCTCTGAGCACTGCTCTCATTTTTCTGCCATGCAAGAAATCCATCCAGTTTAGTAATTTACCTTGTATTCCTCCTATGTTTTCAAGTTTCTTTAATAATTTTTATGTGGTACTTTGTTGAAGGCTTTTTGTAAGTCTAGGAAAGCACAATCATCCCATCCATCCCTTGCATTATATCTATTATTCATGAGTAGAAACAGATCAAGTTTGTGGCACATGATTTTTCCTGTCTGAATACAAATTGTCATGGATTTATTATATTGTTTTCTTCCAGGTGTTTTATCCATTTATTCTTGATAACTTTTTCACATTTTGGCTACAGCGCTTAGAAGGGAGACCAGTCCATGATTTGTTGGTTCTTTGTTACCTCCTTTATATATTGGTACAAAATTGATGTTTTCAGTCATTTGGTATTTTTCCTTCTTTGAGTGAACAGATTATTTTATATATTTTGTCCATTAATTCTTCTTTACATTATTTTAGTAACCAATTTGCTATTCTGTTTGGGCTGTGTGATTTCCTGATGTCAGGTTTGTTAGTTGATCCAAGGAGTATGTGTGAAAAATAAATTGATGCAGCCCGTAGGGATTTCTCCCTTCTCCATTTCTGCATGAGGGGACTGAGAGGGAGGGCTACTGATTTAATGAAACAATCTTGCTGTGTATATGCTGTGTCTTATGACACTGCTTCTGACCCAGGGCAGTGGGCGAGATGCAGGGATGACCCATCATCCAGGAGGAGCCAATATTAGAGTGGGAGGGGGGTGCATGGGAGTGGAGTATATGAGGATGGAATGTGTAGGAGTGGGTTTTATGGCTTTGTTTTTTTGGCTACCTCCCTTGTAAGGAGGGAAAGCCTTTGGTATATGTATGTATTATCATCATCTTTACTTATTTTTGTCATTATTATTATTATAATCATTATAATTATCATTATTATTATTGTTATCATTATTAGGGGTTACTAGGCTGGATAGAGTGAGACATGAGGTAGGTAGGAGGTAGGTACGAAGGAGAATGGGGGTGGAGAGGAAGTTGGGAGATAGGGTTGATGAAAGAGTATTGGGATGGTTTGGACACATGGAAAGAATGAATGAAGAAAAATTAATGAAAGGTGTAGAAGGCAGAGATGGAAGGAGGGAACATGAGGGGGCAACCAAGGATGAGATGGATGGGGTAAAAGGGGCATTGGGAAAGAGTGGAATGTCTGTTGAGGAATGAAGGGAGAAGATAGAGGTGAATGGAGAATGTGTATGGATAATGCAGTCATGTATGAAAGGGAGTGGGGGAGATGGTGAGGGAGTATATGCGAATGATATTTTAATGCAGCCCAAAGGAATTTCTCCCCCATCTTCTCTGTTTTTTGCATGAGGGAACGAAGAAGGGGTGTTGCCAATTAAATGAAGCAGCCTTGCTGTGGATGTGCTGTATCTTGTGACACTGCTTCTGACCCAGGACAGTGGGCAAGATGCAGGGATGACCCTTCATCCAGGAGGATCCAAGATAAGAGGGAGGGAGGGGGTGAATTGGAGTGAAGTATGTGGGGGATTGAGTGTTTTTTAGCTACCTCCTTTGTAAAGAGGGCCTTTGGTTTATGTATGTATTATTATTAATGTTATTATTATGACTATTATTATCATTATTATTATTATTATTAATTGCATTTGGTGAGGACATTGTCTTGGAAAGCTTTATCTTGATAGTGTAGTTGTTGTTGTTGTTCCCTAGACTGTCTGTCCGAGCAGTCCCGTCTCCCCAAAGAATGCCACAGCCGAAACTGGGTTTTCCCACAAATCCTTTATTGAGTGTATGTTGTGTTGTTTGCGTGCATGATTGTGTATAATGCAGTCTTCCATTATGTGTTGTATGGTATGGGGTGAAGTGTTACATCCTGGGCAGCTATTCACAATGCGGTCATCCAGCCTCTTCTGGTAGCTTAGAAGTGCTGGGTCCCCAACCCCAAGAGTAGGGGGCCAAACGGCGGCAACCAGCCCTGGCCACCGGCTCTACGCAGGTGATAGTGTAGTGAATAACACTGGTTGGTCTTGTCAGGAGGTACTTCGAAATGATTGGTATTGCCCATGGTGTTATGGACTCGCTCAAACAGAGTATATGACCTTGTTGTTATTCATGCAGGAGGACTAGAGTTGAATCTTCAAATCACTTGTGCTCCATGCCTTGTACGGCTGTGAGACATGGACATTGAATGCTGACTTGAAGAGGCATCTCAGTGTCTTTGATACTAAGTACCTTTGGAGAATCACTGGAATGAATTCATAGCAAACCTGAGACTGTACTGTGAGACTCATTCTAGGCCAGTTACTACCAGCATGATTCGTGAACATCAACTCCGGATATATGGGCATGTGGCACATTTCCCTGATGTTGATCCTACTCGCAGCATTGTCTCTACAAGAGACAACCCCTCAATGGAAGGGACGAAGGGGACGCCCACAAAATTCATGGCTGGGGCAAGTTGATTGAACTTGTCGAGAGCTGCTTGTAGTGGGAAGGGTGTCTGTATCAGAGTTTGTTTGGAGAGACCCTAGGGACCAGCACTTGTATAGGGGGTGGCTAATGAAACAAGATCGAATTTGTAAATATTAATTAGCACAACAGATAAAAATGTGCGTACACTTGGAAGGCGCGATAGCAACTGCCCACTCAGAGACGCCAACAATTTAGCACAAGAAAACTCGAGCGAGCGAGCAGAACACTTGGTTCTTACAACATATGTAAAGTGTACAATAATAATTATACAATATTTCAAGTACACCATTACACACTGGCGTGTGAGTGAAGAAGCGTATTCCCTGGCACATGGCCCCAATTTATGATGAAAATTACCAACATGTTACAAGGGATTAGAAATTCACCACATGAAGACAGGCTTAGGCACCTTAACTTACACTCTAGAAAGATGAAGAGTGCTGTATGATCCACCAAAGGTTTTCAAGTGGGCCAAGGGCTTTAACAAGGTTGACACAAAGTCATCACATGAAAACAGCAGGGCAGAACTCAATAATATATTGAAATTGGACAGATTTAGATTTAAGAAGGAAATAGGCAAGAACTGCTTTACCAATAGGGTGGTTAATGAATGATATAGATTTAGTAATCACGTAGTGAGTGCTGAAACTATTGGTTATTTTAAGAAAATGTTAGATAACTTTATGGATAGGAATGATAGGTGGTGATGGACATGGACTTGCCTAGTGTGGGCCTTAGAGACATTTGCAGTCTCCTCCATTTGTATGTTCTTACACACACACACACACAAAGCAAAAACAGGAAAAGGTGTATATCAAGTGCTGGTTTAATAGAAGGTGCAGTGAAGCAAAAGACAGAAGGGAGAAAGCTTGGAAAAAATGGAGAAAAGACCTAAAAGGTGGCAAATATATATTAAAGAAACAAATGTGTAAAAACACACAGGAAAGAAATAAGAAACTATAAAAAGACATAATAGAAAAATGTAAAGATCAGCCAAAATTATTCTACAGATATGTAAATGGTAATCTAAAAAAATAAACAGGTAATAGTGAAACTATGCCAAGGGAATACGGAATACACCGAAGATATAGAAGTGGCTGAAGTCATGAGCAAACACCTCGAGTCTTTTTTCACTAGAGAAAAATGCAACCTTGAAACGAAGGAAGATAAGTGACCCCCACCCCCCATGAGTAAAATGATAGTAACACAGAAAGAAATAATGGATCAAATAATGAACCTTGATGTCAAGAAATCGAAAAACTTGGAATAACAAATTGAATATTAAAAGAAGGTAAAGAAGAACTAATAGAATATATAACATAATAAGTTGCTCACTCAAAGAAGGAAAAATACCAAAAGACTGAAAAAATGCTGATATTATACAATTTATAAAGGAGGAAATAAGGAAGACTCAACAAATTACAGACCGGTTTCACTTACAAGCACGGCAGCTAAAATTTGTGAAAATGTTATAAAAAGTAGATGGATAAAACATCTGGAGGAGAATAATATACTAATCCAAGACAATTCGGATTTAGACCGGGAAGATCATGTACCACGAATTTGATCTGTTTTTACTCGAAACTACTAGACATAATAAAATAAAGGAACGGATGGGCTGATTGTGCATTCCTAGATCAACAAAAAGCTTTTGATATAGTCCATCACAAAGAATTACTAAGAAAACTGGAAACTATAGGAGATACAAGATAAACTATTGAAATGGATGGAGGACTTTTTGCATGGAAGACAAATGAGGGTAGTGCTCAGAGATAAAGAGTTCCACTTGGGAAGAGGTAAGTAGTGGAGTTCCACAAGGATCAGTATTGGCTCCAATAATGTTTGTTATACATGTGAATGACATGAATGAAGGTGTGGAATGTTACATGAGCTTGTTTACAGATGATGCAAAACTGTTTAAGTGAGTACTGAAATGGACTGTGACTCACTACAGAGAGATCTGAAGAGGGTCTGGGAATGGAGTCAGAAGTGGGAAGTAACAATTTAGTTCTTAGAGATATTAATTGCTGTGAGGTTAACTGGGAGGTGGTGGTGGTTGGGGGGGCATAAGCAAAAAGAAAAAATCATAGAGACCACTCCCAACCATTCCATCCCCTACATATTCTACTCCCCTCCACCCTCCTCCCTTCCTTTCATCTTGGCACCTCATGGATGATGCATCCCTGCATCCTGTCCACTGCCCTGGGTCAGAAGCAGTGTCGCAAGACTCAGCACATCCACAGCAAGGCTGCTTCAATAATTAGGCGAATATATACATGAATAAGCTAGATATGAACAATTGGAGAGTAGGAGACAGAATCCACAATCATTACTCCTTTCCTGCATACTACAATTAGGTAAACACGCAAGTGCAGTAACTTCACATTTTGTCTACTCCCATTTCGTCTATTCCTAAATCGTCAACTCGTATTATCACCACCTTTTCCATTTCTTCTACTACTGATCTCCCACTTTGTCTACTCTAGATACTGGAATTGACAGTTGACAGTAAAAGAGATATTAGAAAAAAAAAAAAAAATACACATTAACAATTCAAACGGCTGTATGTGGATACTGTAAACATTTACTGAATTTACACATTTACAAAATTTACACATTACAAGCCACACAAGTAGGACAATGACACCAGAAAATCTTCAGTAGGCATTCGACAGTCTAAGATATAATGGATTTTTTTTACTTATCCTCCTTGCCCTTATAGCTAAAGATAATATTCAATAATTAGATACACTTTCACACTGCATGCCAACAATTTGAATTTTTATCTTTGTTGTTTATGACTAGTCATTGTTGATGTTGCAAATATAGTATTAAAACGTGTCATACAAATATCACTTGATATAGATATTATCTTGTTTACCTCATTTTTAAAATAAACAAGTAGACGAAATGGAACAATAGGCCAAATTGGGAGTGGACCAAATGGGAGTAAGCTAAATGGGAATTTTACAGTAGACGAAATGGTAGTAGATCAAATGGTCATGAACACACACACACATACCTCATGGTGAATCCCACACACGACGGTCGAAGTGACAGCGAAGTTTGGAACTCCAGGAAAACTTCAAATTTCGCCGATCTCAACGACGAGGGAGTATCTTTGTTGTATTAGTAGGGAAGGGGAAAGCTCGTGGTGTAGTGGGAAGGTAAGGGGGAAGGAGACGAACGGGCTCCCCCGGACGCCAGAAGGAATGTCAACAAAAGGGCTGCAGACGACGCAGGTGAAGTCGAAAATATCAGTAAAGGCACTGAAATTAGAAATATAGATAACACAATATAAAGCGGTACAGGGTTGGAGAAAAGTCCAAGAGAACAACAAAATTGAATTAAGAGATATAATGACAGCAGATGAAAGAATATAAAGACTTAGCAGACAAAAAGAAATGTATATTTATATTAGAGGTAGAAGAGAAGCATAATCCAAATAGGACTACAAGAGTAAAAGAGAAGGAAAAGGTAAACAAGATATTAAAAGTAGTTCAAGAGGATGAACAAGAACAGGGAAAGAAATTGAAGAAATATATAGAATAGGGAAATACAATACAGATAAGACCAGACCAATTAAGGTTAGATTCAGGTCACAAACGGCAACAGAGAATATCTTAGCAAAAACAGGGAAACGAGCAAAAAGTGATCAGTATAAATAGGTATGGATAAAAAGGGAAATGAATAAAGAGGATGAGAAACAAAAAGACTAGAAGCTAAGAAAAAACGAGAAAAGAACAGAGTCGGACAAAGAGAAATTCTATTGGAGAATAGTGGATATGAAAGTGAGGAAATGGTTCATAGCAAAGAAAAATGGAAGGGAAACAGAAAACACGATAGAAGTAGCAGAAAATTAAAAGTATCTTATACAAATACAGATAGCTTAATAACAGACTTGAACGAACTGAATGATTACCTGAGGGAAAAAGAATCGAACATAATGGGAATTGTAGAGACAAAATTGAAAGGTCCACTACCATCCAACAGTGTAGGACATGGTGCATATGATTATTGGATTAGAAACAGAGAGGGTTGGAGTTATGTTCCTGACTAAGAAGGATATAAATGTGAGGAATGTCACATATGGAAAGAATGGAGATGATTATGATGGAAGTGGAAGACAGGGATGGGAAGAGCAGGAAGTTTGTGGTAAATTATGTGCCTCCTAAAACGGCTTCATGGGAAGAGACAGAACACAAAAATATGTTAGAAGACACAAGGATAGCACTAAATAAGATAAAGGAAGAATAGTTATAATGAGTGACTTTAAATGCAAAGAAATCTGCTGGGAAGAGATGACAGTGAAGAGTGGAGACGACCTATGGAATTGTACTACTTGATATGATTATAGAACATAAAATGACGCAATAGATACAAGAGAATACTAGGTATAGAAATGAGGAAGAACCATCGAGACTAGACCTAATAATCACACCAGAACCCGAAATAGTGGACAAGATTGAATATAAGACACCAATAAGTAAAAGTGACCACATATTGATTGAACTGGAACTGAGGAAAAATACATGAAAAAAATGAACAATATAGAAAGGGAAGATTGATGTATAGAAAAACAAATTTTGATAGAATAAGATCATTCTTTCTAAAAGCACACTGGGGAAGGTTACACAAGGAGAAAACAACAGTAGAAAAGAAATGGAATATTTTGACAAAAATTTATAAAGGAGTGGAAAAGTATGTTCCAAGACAAAAACAAGAAAAAGGATATGTAAAGTGTTGGTACAACAAAAGATGTAGGGAGTTAAAAGACAAAAGAGATAAAGCTTGGATAAAATGAAAAAAAAAAGACAAAAGACCTGAAAAATTGAAAATATATACTAGTTATAGAAATCAATATGTACAAGTGTGCAGAGAAGAAAAGAGAAAATATGAAAAAATGTCATAGAAAAATGTAAAGATCAACCAAAACTATTTTACAGATTTGTAAACAAACTAAAAAACAAGCAAGAATTAGAAAAACTACGACAAGGAGGAGTTGAATACACAGAGGAAATAGAAATGACAGAAATTATGAACAAGCATTTTAAATCGGTGTTTACGAGGGAGAACATACAACTTAAGAGATATCGAGTGGGAGGAGAAAGTCCCCCCTATGAAATAGAACAATGAATGAAATAATGAATCACTTGAGTAATCTCGATGTCAGAAAATCGCATGGACTAGATGAAATGGCAAACTAGATTTTGAGAAAATGCAGGAATGAACTAACAGACAAAATACAAAGTCTAATAAGCAGTTCATTGAAAGAAGGAAAAGTTCCAGAAGATTGGAAAAGAGCAAATATAGTACCAATATGTAAAGGGGGAAACAAGGAAGACCCTACTAACTATAGACCGGTCTCTCTTACAAGTACGATAGCTAAAATTTGTGAAAGAATGATCAAAATTAGATGGGTAAGGCATTTGAAAAAACAAAAACAAAAAAAAAACAGCGTACTAAATCCAAGGCAATTTGGATTTAGACAAGGACGATCATGCGTCACAAACTTAATGTGTTTCTATTCAAGGCTAATAGATGTAATACAAGAAAGAGATGGATGGGCTGATTGTGCATTTCTAGACCTGAAAAAAGCTCTTGATATGGTGCCACATAAAAAATTGCTAAAGAAATTGGAAACTGCAGGAGGAATGTAGGGCAAACTGCTGAAGTGGATGAAAGACTTTTTGCATGAAGGAAAAATGAGAGTGGTGATAAGAGACAAACACTCTAATTGGGATGAAGTGATTAGTGGAGTTCCACAAGGAACAGTTCTGGCCCCAATAATGTTTTATATATATATATATATATATGTATATATATATATATATATATTAATGATATGGATAAAGGAATTGAAAGTTATATGAGCTTTGCGGGCGATGCAAAATTGTTGTAAAAAGTGAACACTGTAGAAGATTGAGTCGCTGCAGAGTGATTTTAATATAGTATGGGAATTGAGTAGAAAGTGGGAGATGGAATTCAATATTAAGAAGTTTAGTATAATGGAATTTGGAAGAAGCAAAAAAGTGGGATCATATATATTGGGAGAGGAAGAAATTAAAAAGTAGAAAATTATATGTCCCCTGAGAAACATATAAAAAAAAAAAATTGAGAAACTTATAATTTGATAAAAACAATCAATGTGGCATTTATATACCTGGACGAAGAAATGGTGAAGAAAATACTAGTCACTTTGATAAGACCAAGATTGGAGTATGCAGCGACGACGTGGTCACCAAGTACAAAAAAATGTATAACAAAACTTGAAGAATACAAAGAGCAATTACGAAATTGGCACCAACGCTCTCAGAACTATCACATGAAGAGAGACTAGCAAAACTTGAGCTACAGACATTAGAGCATAGAAGAGAGAGAGGAGACTTGACAGCTATTTATAGAATCATAAAAGGCATAGAAACTTGCTAGAGAGGATCTAATAAAATGGGATAGTTGAGATACAAGAGGACACGGAAAGAAAATCAAGAGAGACAGTTATAGAAGAGACCTGAAAAAGAACAGCTTCCCCCACAGGGTAATAAACGTTTAGAACAAGTTAAATGAAAATATGGTGTGTGCAAAAACGATACACAAATTTAAAAACAGTATAGATAAAATGAGATATGAAGACGGGACACCATTAGCATAGCTACCCTTCCCTTAAAATACTAGGTAAATACAACTCGTGGCGCAGTTGGTAGAGTTCCCGGCTGCCACTACGGCGGTCCGGGTTTGAATCCCGCCCAGGGCTGAAATAATTTCAGTAGCGCTGCGGGTTGTTACTTCAACTCTCGGCGGGGAGTTGGATGTGTGTGTTCGTGTAAGGTCACAGTATTACCCATAAATCGGTCCTACGAGCTCTGAGGTCTCTTCCGGGAGGGAAATAACTGTCGATTTCGAGTCCAACACGTGATCCAAGACAAGGGTGAATCACACACACACACTTATACAGGTCGCTAAAGGGGATAGATTGCATTGACAGAAGAGAACTCGGTAGTAAAGAGGGAGGGGATTACGAAGCCATGTTTTTTTTTTCTTTTTTTTTCTTTTTTTTTTAAGGGTATCGACTCATAAGGTGGTCAGCCTAGTTTGAATTTGTACAGTGTCGACGTTGTTATGGCAATGGGAGCAAATTAAGAAGGACCACATATCTAAAGAATGTGAAGAAATACAGTTTTCCATATAGATGTATAAATACTTGGAATCGCTTAGGAAGTGATATAGCCCAAGCTCAAACAATACAAGAGTTCAAATCTAAATATAATAATTGGAAATCAAAAATATAGATTAAGTTGTACGCGAATATGAGGCAAGGTATGCTAAAGAGATCAGGAGACGGAAGCCAACGACTGTTGCTCCTTTCGTGTGCACTACAAGTAAATACAATTGGGTAAATACACAGGTACATACACACGCACGCAGACACACACACACATACACGCACACACAAGCACACACGGCTCGACAGGTCAGTGGTAGCGCTCGCAAAAGCTACTCCAGCGGTCCGAGCTCGAATCCCGTCCAAGACTGAAATCATTTCAGTATCGCTGCGCTGCGAGCCGTTACCCATAGATCAGTCACATAAGAACTCCGAACTCTCACCCGGGAGGGTAATAGCTGTCGATCACGAGTCCAACACGTGATCCAAGACCATGGTAAATTACACACACACGCTCACACGTGTACGCACACACACGCTCACACACACACACACACACACACACACACACACACACACACACACACACACGCTCACACACACACACACACACACACACACACACACACACACACACACACACACACACACACACACACACACACACACACACACACACACACACACAAGTGCACAAGTTATGTGGGCCTGTGTTGTGTACCAATATGTTACCTCAGCCAGTTGGAGTCGGGTGTGATGTGGCTGCTCCATTAGGGACGGGGGAGTGGAGGTGGGGATGGCGCCAGGAGCCGGTCATCACGGCGTTCAGAGGCAACCGTTACCGTAATGAGTTGCCACCGTCACCGCCGGCTGCGAATATTGAAGACCTTGTGGTCAGTTTTTGGGTATCCATACAAGGAATCAGCATGGTTGTGTGTGTGTGTGTGTGTTTACCTAACTGCATTTACCTAGATGTAGTGTACAGGAAAGGAACAATTCTCGTTAGGTTGTCTATTCTTTAATTTATATCATTTCTAGCCACAAATAAATGTACAGTTCCAGCTTAATCTGTGGCTTTGATATCCAATTATCATATCTAGATTTGAACTCGTGTATTGTTTGAGTTTGGGCTATATCATTTATTAAGCTATTCCAAATATCCATCTATACGGAAAACTGTATTTCTACACATCCTTTAGACAAGTGATATTTTTTAATTTGCTCCCTTGACCTGTAAGCCCAGTTCTCTTCTGTCAATGAAATCTGTACCATTTAGTGACCTTTCAAAGTTGGCAGACCCATTGCCTTTCCTCATATGGTTTATTTGCCAGGCTGGGGACCAGTTTGGTTACTACCCTTTGTATTCTGTCAATCTTACATCCTTCACTCTGTGTGGGGACCATACTATTGACGCGTATTCCAGTCTTAGACAGATCAGGGTTTCGATGAGTTTTCTCATAATCCATCCATCCATAGAGTGAAACGCTACCTTAATATTCTGCAGTAGTCCGTATGTTTTCCCCACAATCCTACTGATATGTCTGTGAGGTGACAGGTTGTCTTTTATCAAGACTCCCAAATCTTTCTCATATTTTGCTTTTGTAATGGGTTCACTTCCCAAGTAACAGTTTATGGATGGTATTTTGCCACTATTGCCCATTTCCAGTACTTTGTATATGCATATACTTTCTGTATTGAACTTAATTTGTTATTCTTGGCTCCATGCAAAAATAGGGTCTAGATCTTTCTGCAATAGACTACTGTCCAGAATGTTCACTCTTCATGATTTTTCCGTCATCTGTAAATGTTGGCATAGATTGTTGTTCCTTCCATCATGTCATTGATGACAAAAAACATTATTGGTGCAAACACTGAACCTTGTGGAACTCCGCTCGTTACTGCTCTCCATCTTGACATCTTATCCTTTACTACTGTCCCCATGTATCTTTCCTTCAAAAATATCTAATCCATTCTAGTAGTTTGCCTCTCAGTACTCCAACGTGCTCCAATTTCAACATAAGTCAGCTGTGAAGTACTTTATAAAATGCCTTCTCTAGGTCCAGGTACACATAGTCCATCAACCCCTCTCTTGCAGCGCATCAATCACGCTAGAGTAAACACTTAAAAAGCTCGACACACACGACCTTCCAGATCTGAAACCAAACTGACTGTCTGTCAGAATATTCATCTTTTCAAGACATTTGGTCCATTGATCTTTCACAATCTTTTCACATAATTTCACTATTGTGGTGGTCACTGAAACCGGCCTATGATTTAATGGTGTCTCATTATATCCACCCTTGTGGATTGGCACCACGTTTGCCCTTTTCCAATCAAGTGGCAAAATGCCTTCCTTCAATGAACATGTAATAAGACTGTGAATCTTGTCCACTAGTTGTTCTCTACATTCTTTAAGTATTCAGTTTGAGATTCCGTCAGGTCCTGAAGCTTTTGTCACATCCAATAATCCCAGGAGATTGAGCACTCCTCTCTTTACATTTACATATTCTATTTTTGTACTCCCCTCACTTTTCTATATAAAAAAAAAAATCCTTTGTGAAGATTGGAAACTTTAATTTATTATTTCTACCTGAGCTGAGGCTTCTTCAAAGACTTCACCACCTATTATCAACCTGGTGATTACT
>NC_134809.1:39164061-39166561 GCF_046742065.1 Oratosquilla oratoria | reverse complement strand
AAAAGAAGAAGGACTATGCAGATTAAAAGCAGGAGAGACGAAATAGAAAGAGTAGAACTAAATAAACTTATCAGCAAAAGGCAGAGATCGGAGAAAAGAAAGAGAAACATAGTTGAAATAGAAGAAACTATTTGGAAAGGTAAAAGTATTAAAGGGACCAAGCTCAGACATTCTTTAGGAAGACAACAAATGATATGTTTGAAAAATAGAAATAGAAAGATCATTAAATGCAGACAGAATAGTGAAAAGAGTAGAAGAATTTTACCAAGAGTTTTACTCGCCGAAGACTGTATTTGAGTAAGTAAATTCATCTGTAGACGTTAGTAGTGTACCAGAAATTACAAAGAAGTAGAATTTGCTTAAAAAATAAATAAATAAATAAATAAGATAAAAATAAATAAACGAGGAAAAACACCTGGGGAAGATGGTATATTGATAGATCTCAAAGACGCAGGCAAAGAAGTTCCTATTAAGTTAGCTCAATTGTACACCCGGTGCTTATGTCAAGAAACCGTTCCTGAATCTTGGAATAATGCTATAGTGATTTTGCTTCATAAAAAAAGGAGACCAGAATGACTTTAGTAACTACCAACCGATTAGCTTGGTATCAAATGTATATAAAGTATTCTCGAAGATCTTTACAAATAGACCAAGTCAAGTTTTAGATGGAAGCCAACCGAGAGAACAAGCCTCTAGACCATTTGCAGGTGATGAACCAACTAATCAAGATTACGAGAATGCCTTTGACTCGGTAGAACAAAGAGCAATACTAAATTCGCTTCGCAAGCAGTGTACAAACGAACAGATCGTAAAAGTTCTAGAAAATATCTATCCGAAAGGTGCCGCTATAATTCAACTACATAAAAATACAGAAAAGATCAAGATCGAGAAAGGAGTACGGCAAGGCGATCAAATTTCACCCAAATTATTTACAGCTTGCTTGGAAGAGATTTTCAGAAGGCTGAGTTGTGAAGAGAAAGGTTTGATGATTAATGGCTAGTATTTTAACAACCTAAGATTTACAGATAATATCATTCTTATTTCAGAAAGAGCAGAAGATTTGCAAGATACGCTAAGTGATATGAACAAGAAAAATCTCAATGTAGGTTTAAAAATGAATAAGAATAAAACCAAAGCAATTATTAAGACAAAAGTTCTCAGTAAAGATATTATAATCGATGGAGAGTCTTGAAGTTGTAGAGTGTATTTAGGCCAGATGGTGAAAATTACCAAATATCATGATACTGAAACAAAAAGATGTATTGCAATTGTTTGGAAAGTGTTTGGTAAGTATAGTAAAATCTTTAGAGGCTCTCCACCTTTATGTTTAAAATGTAAAGTTTAAAATCAATGCATTCTGTCAGCAAGTGACGAAGGTAATGGAGACAAAGCTAAGGAGTGCATAGAGGAGAACGGAGAGATCAGTGATCGGAATAAGGCTGAAAGACCGAAAGAGAGCAAGTTGGGTGAGCGAGCAGACTAGAGTGAAAGATATTGTGGAAGCGGTAAAAGAGGAGAAATGGAATTGGGCAGGCAAGTTAGTGCGAAAGACTGATGAGCGATGGAGCAAGTTTGTTACTGAGTGGACGCCGCGAGATGGGAAGCGTGGAAGAAGGAGACCAAACAGAAGGTGGAGAAACGAGATTGAGAAGTTTGCAGGAGTGACGTGGCAGAGGTTGGCGCGGTCGTGTGAATCATGGTATGATATGAAAGAGGCCTTTGTTCAGCATTGGACTCAGGATGGCTGATATATATATATATATATATATATATATATATATATATGTGTGTGTGTGTGTGTGTGTGTGTGTGTGTGTGTGTGTGTGTGTGTGTGTATATATGTATATACATGTATATATATGTGTGTATATATATATATGTGTGTATATATATGTATATATATATATATATATATATATATATATACATATATATGTATAGTGTTTTCTATATGGAATTTGAATAAAGTAAAACAGGATATAAGGACAATATAAAATCGGTGAAAAGGAAGTAAAGAAAATGGGACTTGAAAAAACTGGGATTAAGCATCACAAATGACATGTCCCCTGATAAACAGATAAACAAAATTGTCGGAAAAACCTACAACTTGCTGAGGTCAATAAAAGTGGCATTTACTTATTTGGACGAAGAAATGGTGATGAAAATACTAGTCACACTGATAAGGCCAGGACTAAAGTACGCAGCGACACTATGGTCACCCAGTACCAAAAAGAATGTAAGGAAAATTGAAAGAATCCAAAGAGCAACTACGAAGATGGCCCCCACGCTTTCAGAACTGTCATACGAAAAGAGTTTGTCAAAACTGGAGTTATCGACCCTGGAACAAAGAAGAGAAAGAGGAGACTTGTTGACCATCTATAGAATCATGAGAGGTATGGAAGTCCTTGATGGAGAAGACTTATTCAATTGGGATGCAAGAAATACAGGAGGACATGGAAAATCAATTTAATAAAAAAGGACAGTTATAGAAGAGACCTGA
>NC_134809.1:39146561-39159061 GCF_046742065.1 Oratosquilla oratoria | reverse complement strand
AGTGAGTGGTTGAGGTAAAGGTGGGACTTCGCCAGGGATGTGTTATGTCGCCTCGGCTGTTCAATTTATACATGGATGGGGTGGTACGAGATGTTAACGCAAGGCTAATGGGCTGGGGATTGGAGAGGTGGGATTAAGGAAGTTAGTGACGGAGTTTGAGAAGGTGTGCGAAAGAAGGAAGTTGAAGATAGATGTGGGTAAAAGTAAAGTGATGAGATGTACAAGGAGAGAATATGACGGCAAATTGAAAGTGAGTATTAAGGTAGACTGGAGGAAGTGGATTGCTTTAAATACATGGGTGCGGATGTGGCGGGAAAGGGAGTGGAGGTGGAGTTAGAATGTAGATTGAAAGAAGTAAGTAAATGCCTTGGGGGGATTAAAAAGTGTAATGAGAAATAGACATTTGGGAATGGATGCTAAGAGGAGACTGTATGAATGAGTGTTTGTGCCGGCAGCACTGTATGGGGCAGAAACATGGAATATAAGAGAGGAAAAGAGGAAGAATATAAATATGAGATGAAATGCATGAGAAGGACGGTAGGGGTTACTAGGCTGGATATGGTGAAAAATGAAGAGGTGAGAAGGAGAGCGGGGGTGGAAAGGGAGTTGGGTTCATGAAACAGTATTGGAATGGTTTGGATACATGGAATGAATGAGTGAAGAAAGATGAATAAAAAAAGGTGTGGAAGGTAGAGATGGAGTGAACATGAGGGATGACTGGGAATGAGATGGATGGGGTAAAAGGGGCATTGTGAAAGAGGGGAATGTCTGTTGAGGAAGGAAAGGAAAAGGCAGAAGATAGGGGCGAATGGAGAATGGTAGTGTATGGATGATGCTGTGATACATGGAAGGGAGTTGGTGAGGAGACGGAGAGGAAGGGTCACCGATTAAATGAAGCGGCCTTGTGTCTTGCTACATCACTTCTGACCCAGGGCAGTGGGTGAGATGCAGGGATGACCCGTCATCCAGGAGGAGCCAAAATAAGAGGGAGGGAGGGGGTGCATGGGAGTGGAGTACGTGGGGATGGAATGGGTGGGAATGGATTTTATGCCTTTTTTTTTTTTTTTTTTTTTTTTTTTTTGCTACCTCCCTTGTAAGGAGAAAAAAAACGTTATTATATATATATATATATGTATATATATATATATATATATATATATATATATATATACAAAATTATCTAGATAGTATTTTTAGGAAAGTAGTGAATGTACACCGTAGGACGAATGTGGATACATGGGAAGAAGTGTACTGGGGCCAAACAGGAAGAGAGTTGACTGCAAGAATTAAGGAACATAAGAACTCCATCAAATATGGTCAAGAGAATTCCACAGTGTTCCTACATACTAGCAAAGAAGATCATTGCATGGACTGAGATAATGCTGCCATCGTCTATAAATCCCACTGCAGCTTTCGAAGAAAGATTATTGAATCCTCCCTGATTAAACATGTACCTGATTTTAATACCTCCAAAGGCCAGTGGTCCCCAGACTTCATAACTTGGATGGCTGCTAAGAAATCCATCACAAAAGCAGTTGGACTTGACTTCACCATCAGTCAACCTTCGCCCTGACCTCATCAAGGACATATAACCTGAGTACCCCCTTTCCCATGCCTCCAAATGTACCTCTTAGCTATATATATTCTCATACTCCACACTATGTATCATTCTGCTGAAGAGGACCACAGATAGTGGTCGAAATATACATATTTTTTGTCCATCTTATATCATTCTCCGACAGTGGGCCAATAAGCCTTATATATATATATATATATATATATATATATATATATATATATATATATGTGTGTGTGTGTGTGTGTGTGTGTGTGTGTGTGTGTGTGTATATACACATATATATATATATATATATATGTGTGTGTGTGTGTGTGTATGTGTATATACAGTGTGATGACGGAAAGACTGATGTATATAAAACGAAAATAATTCTTACAAACACTTTTTTTTGGGGGGGATATAATCAATAGAGTTTTTTTTCAGTGTTATGTGTGAAAAACAACGTCACTCAAATGACAATCATCTTCCTTCTTACGAATACAGGCTCTTTCCACACCATTTTTCATGACCGTACACAATGTTTTAGTTCCTAAACTTCAGATTTCAGCTTTGTTCTCCAGTTTTTTAATTACCCGAGATTTATTTACGTTCTTTCGGCTTTACTGTTCTCTTTAAGTTCTTAAATTGTTCAAGATTTATTTGCGTAAACCCTTTCTTTCAAGTAGCACCCCCCCCCAAAAAAAAAAAAAAAAAAAAAATCTGGTGCCATCAAATCAGATGAACGCGGAGGCCAAACAAATTCAGCATTTTTAAAATCATTCGTTCACCGATTTGACGGCACCAGCCTTCTCTTTATGGGGGTACTTGAGAAAACGGGTTTACGTAAATAACTTCGAACAATTCAAGAACTTAAGGAGAACATTAAAGCCGAAATTCGATGTTTAGGACTTGAAAACTTGTATAATATATATATATATATATATATATCATGTGGTATTTCAGGGCTATTGCGATGAATTGCAGGCTGCCAAAGCATTGTAAGTCTAATGGATGGGCGTTTTCAACAAATGGGATCGCTTTTACGGTAAGAATAATCTATATACAAGGGACAGGGTACACTTGTCACCCAAAGGATTTCGGCTCTTTGTTTCCCTTGAGCGAGAAGTAGGCATCCTGATTTTTTTTTTTTTTTTTTTTTAGGTAGGTTACGCGGGAGTCGGGGAGAGAAATATTGGAATATAGTTTAGGCAATAGAAACAGCTCAGAGAGGGACTGTGAAAAGAATGACCTAATCAGGTGGAGGGAGGATAAAATAAAAGTTTACTATACAAACAACAGAAGTGTTATGAATAAAATTTATTTGCTGCGAGGTAAAGCATGCGTAGAGAAATTTTATATTTTAGCTATTACTGAATCCTGGATCAATATGGCCGATAGACATTTTCTCCCGAAAATCGAGATAGAAAGATATATATATTTTTTACAAGAACAGGGTTGGCAGGAGTGGGGGATGAGTAGCATTTTTCGTTAAAAATACAATAAAATGTATTACCAACAACTCGATTAAGGAAGAGGATAGTACCGAATCTATTTGGATGGAGATTATAGGCAAGAATAAGAAACTTATTATTGACGTCCTATATAGACCTCCTAATCTCAGCATTGAGCAGACTGATCCCCTGATTCATAAAATTCGCAGGGCGTCCCAGTACAAAAACGTTGTGATCATGGGAGATTTCAATTATAGAAACACTGACTGGGAAATTTTAGTAGAAGATCAGGAAGAAGCGCAAAATTTCTGAGATGCGGTGCAAGATAATTTCCTGAAACAAATTATTACCGATCCTACGAGGGGAGAGAATACTCTGGACTTACTTTTAATAATAAAGAGCACCTAACGAGTAACGTAAAAGTGGGAGATAGTCTAGGCTCTAGTGATCATCTAGAAATAAGATTTGATATTAATTAGGAAAAATTAAGTAGTACGAATAATGTTCTAACATCGGACTTCAGGAGAGCCAATTTTGATGAGATGAGAGAGTATATAAGACATTTGATCACTTACGAGACCGACGCAGGGGGCTGTGACGAGATAAGATACACGGACAGTCCGGACGTCATTAGCGCGGTCAGAGGCGGGGCACAAAGAGTACTATATGCGTACCATTAGTCAGGTCACAAGCGCGCGGTCATCGGACCGGTCAGCGATTTGGATGAAACGTACAGTAACCTAACAGCTCTAATTCTAAATGCACAAAATAAAATTATTACCCTTAAGTCAATATGAAAGCATAGTAATACTTCCAAGTGGATGACGGACAGGCTGAAATATGAGATCGGAATGAAAAGAGGACTTTACGTAAGAATAAAAAACGGGGAAACACACCTTAGATCCAAACATAACGATATGGCAAGACTGGTTAAAAAGAATATGCGCATAGCGAAACGTAACTATGAAATTAAGGTTGCCAGGCAACCAAGATCCAACCCCAAGAGCTTCTTTCATCTCTACAGAACAAAAACTAAGGAAAGGATAGGCCTAATTAAAAACGACGAAAATGTCATGAGAGAATTGGAGGAAAAAAAGAGTGAGGAGTTTAACAAATATTTTCTCTCGATGATTACTTAGGAGAAGTTAGATAAGGTACCTGACTGCGATCCGATTTTCAGTGGGGTTTAAGAAAGTAGACTATCAAATATTAGTATTAGTAAGGTAAAAGTAGTCAAACAGATTGAAAGACTTAAAGCTACAAAATCCCCGGATTAAGACGAAAATTTTCCGAGAGTGTTTAAAGAGTGTAAATTTGAAATCTGCGACCAGTTAAAAAAAAAAAATCTAATAAATCGGTAGACATTGGTTTTGTGTCTATTGCTTGAGAGCAGGCAAACGTTGTTCCTGTTTTCAAAAAGGAGATAAACCATCTGTATGCAACTACAGGCCAACCAGTTTGACATTAGTTATAGGTAAAATGCTTGAATCAATAATAAATAATCACATCGAGAGACATAATTTGATTCATGACTCACAGCATGGTTTCTCCAAGGGTATGCCATGTGTGACTAATTTTCTATCTTTTTACACTAACGTATATAAGGCATCAGATAACAATGATAGTTACGATGTTATTTACCTTGACTTTAGCAAAGCGTTCAACAAGGTACCCCATCAGAGACTACTAAATAAAATCAAAGCCCATGGCATAAGAGGAAAAGTGCTAGAATGGTGCAATTTCAAAAGTTAATCCAAATGGGTCGGTGGTCAACTTAGAATTAGAAAAAAATAAAATTAAACCGGGAGAAAATGGAGTTAGAGAGAGAAAAATGAAATATGAAAGTGAGGAAAAAGAACTTGACTATATACATAGATTGGAATTAATAAGCCATGAAAAAGAGGCTAAAATTTCATTCCAGTGGCATAAAGAAATCCATTCAGTTCTAAAATTCAATGAATCAGATCCCGAATACTTTTGCAGGCAATTTGAACGATTAGCCTAACATAGGAAATGGCCTGAAGAAAAATGGGCATGGCTTATCCAAACTAAACTAATTGGTACAGTCGCCAGAGTATTCAATAAAATTGAGGAATATACCTCCTACCCTTTAGTAAAAGAAAGTATATTAAAGCCGTATCACATCCCTGAAGCTTACAGACAAAAGTTTAGAAATTTAGTAAAGGTTGTACTCCAAGGGGGTAGAATCCTATAATTAACTCATTGATCTTATGGTATACGAAGAGTTTAAAAGGCGCATTCCATTCCCTATAATGCTGTACCTTAACGATAAGGACGTCTCAAATCTTAATGAAGCGGCCTTTCTGGCTGATCAGTTCGCAGTAGTACACAAAATGGGTACGCAACGGGAAAAGCCAACTGTAAAGTCATCAGTAGGTTTCCTTGGCACTTCTGGTGATAAGCTAGTGGGAATACCCAATAATGTTTTGTGTGGATATTGTAAGCGTACTGGACATCACATTTCCAAATGTCCCGAGTCAAAGTGTAACACTTCACACTACACTGGGAAGACCCAAACTTCTGATAAAGCTTCGGTAAAGCTAGGTGGTGGAAAAATCCCAAAACCACCCATGTCACACATTGTAACTCAGCCCTCGACATCTCCTGAGGATCTCTTTAAAGATTTCAAAGCCTCTGGTGAGGTTGCTATAGTCAAGGAAGGTCCATTCTACCCAATAACCATTCTGAGAGACACTGGCTCTGTTCAGTAAATTTGATTAAAAAATGCCCTACCTGGAGTTGAAAAGAAAAGCACTGGAGAAAAGATCCAAATAGAGGATCTGTCTACCGTCCAATCCGCAAATCTAGCCAAAGTATTCCTTAAATGTAATTTTGTAAATAAGGAAGTAACATTTGGCCTCAGAGAAAAGCCAATGCCAATTCCTTGAGTTGAGCTTTTCCTAGGTAATAACCTTACAGGTTTATTAGTAGTACCTCCCTTAGATATAGTCAAAACCCCTTGTGACAAAAGTCCTACAATTGTAGATCACATACATCAAGAAAATTTTCCCCTATGTGCAGTAACTCGTTCCAAATCAGTTCCCTTAAACAAAACTGCGCCTGATATGTTTGATCTATCTACACAAATCATGTCATCTTCTAACCTCATCAAAACTCAACAATCCGACTCTACTTTAAAACATTTCCAAAGATTAGCAGAAGATTCTAAGGATAAAGTGGATAAATTCCCTGGATTCTATTACCAACAAGGTATTCTCATAAGATGTACAATGTCTTCTTTATATTTAAATTCTGACACTTGGGCAGAAATTCACCAAGTAGTTATACCTCATTATATTAGATCCCAAATCATTGAAATAACTTATGATGGTTCAGTTGGTCATGTAGGAGTTTGTAAGATCTATAATTTTTTTTTTTTTTTTTTTTTTTTTTTGCACAATCTTAAAAAGAGTAGGCTTGCCCCAAAAAATTCAGTCTGACAGAGGAACAAACTTCACAAGTAAACTCTTTACCAATGTACTAAAAGAATTAGAGATAAAACAAACTCTCTCAACAGCTTATCACTCTGAGTCACAAGGAGCCCTCGAGCGTTTCCATCAAACTCTTAAAGCAATGCTACGTAAATTTTGTAACAGCAGACAATCTGATTGGGATAAGGGATTACCTCTCATGCTATTTGCCATTAGATAAATCACTCGAGAGTCACTAGGATATTCTCCCTTTGAGCTCTTATATGCTCGATAAGTGAGAGGACCTCTTAAAGTTTTAAAAAGTCAGCGTGACAATGAGAGTTCTAACCACCCCAAGCAGACTGTAAATCAATATTTAGATTAGTTGAAACACTGAATGAAGGTAGTTCGAACCATTGCTTTAGAGAACCTTAGGCTATCTCAATCTAAAATGGAGTATTTTTATGTTAAAGCTAAAGTGAGAAATTTTAAGCCTGACGATGAAGTCTTACTTTATTTACCAATTCCAGGAGCTCCCCTTTCAAATAAATTTCAAGGTCCATATACTATGCCGCATATATTAAATAAATCAAATTACGTTGTACTTACGCCAGACAGGCGTAAAGACTTAAAATTAGGTCATATAAATTTAATGAAACTATACCACTGAAGGAACCCTACTGATGAACTACGGAGACTAGTATCTTTAATTTCAAATATTACCCCTCTTGATCCAATCCTTAATATACCAAAACCACAAACAACTACCCCTAACTCTATCTTACTTGAAAATACAGAGACACCCTCTAACCTTCCACCATCGCATCGCTATGACACCATGCAACTCCTTGCCAAATACCGTATGGTATGTAGAGACCACCTTGGTCTCTGTACCATTGCCAAGCACGACATAATGCTCAGATCTAATCCTCATCCTATTCGCCAGAGTCCATACAAGTTACCCCCTCCCAAACTGCAGATTCTTCGAGCAGAGGTCATCTATCTACTAGAGACGGAATCGGAGCTGCTCTACTACAAACCGGAGCAGACGACAAAGTTTGCCTTGCATCCCGTCTGCTACTACTCTGCGAAGCTTCTCCCTCACCAACGAGCCTACTCCACAGTAGAAAAAGAAGCCCTGGCGGTGGTTTCAGCCAATGCAAGACAACACTTTTCCTGACCTACGGGGTATAGCCCCCTCCCTCTCCTGTCTCTACGGTCTCGCTTACTGTCCCGTTGAATCCTTGCCCGGGTTCATTAGGTAGTAAGTACTGCACTGTACAGCATTGATTATTACCAGTCTGGACTTTTCAAGTGTGATATTTATCATAGGATGTATTAGATAGGGTAAAATTATATTTATCATAGGATGTATTAGTTAGGGAGTGTTATTTAACATACGAATGTTAGGCCGTTCAAAAGTTCGGCGTATAGTTGTGTTGATTATTGCCTTGGCAGAAGGTATGAAGAAATTGATAGTATACCTTACATCTTATAAATAAAAAAGACTATCTCACTTTTGTTACCAGTCTTTGAACAAACCCATCTTTTATATTGATCTTTTTATTAAATCTAAGAACTCGCCAAAACCAGTTAATTGTCCTTGCATCTTTCTCTTACAAAGGGATTACAAAGGCGGAGCATGCCGACAGAAGACCTTTTGGTCCATAACTAGGTCGCATGCAAAAATATATATATAGTAATGATAAATAAAAAAATAGACAAATAAACAAAAATAGATAAATAAATAAAAATATAATAAAAACAATAATAAATAAGATAAACATATGCATAGGTATAGTTAAATAATAAACAAACAGGTAAATAGTGAATAATAATAAATTGACAGATAAATAATAATAAATGAAAATCAAACAAATAGTAAACAAATAATAACAAACAAATAAACAAATAATATAAAATAAATGAGTCATTACAGCATCTTAAAACTTCAAACTGAACTACATTGCACTGCCTCTGCAGGTAGTTTATTCCATTCATTAACTACATGGTTGGCGAAGTTATTTTTACCCATTTCCAAATTAAATATATTTCCTGTCAGTTTGAGGCCATTATTTTTTGTCGGATTCTCATTCACTGTAAAAAATTTGTCACTTTTGTTGTTGTCAATCCCCTTTAGAATCTTAAAGACCTGTATCAAGTCATCTCTGAGTCTACGCTTTTTTAGGGAAAACAGATTCATATGTTTTAGTCGATTTTCGTATGATTTATTTTCTATATTTGGAATCAGTTTTGTGGCTCGCCGTTCTTCTTATTACTATTATCATTGTTACTACTATCATTACTATTATTATTATTATTATTATTATTATTATTATTATTATTATTATTATTATTATTATTATTATTATTATTAATATTATTATCAATTATTGTTATTGCTATTACTATTATCATTATTATTATCATTATCATTATTAGTATTATTATTACTATTATCACCATTATTATTATTATTATTATTATTATTATTATTATTATTATTATTATTATTATTATTATTATTATTATTATTATTATTATTATTATTATTATTATAATTATTATTAAAATTAATATTATTATTATTAAATTATTATTATTATTATCATTATTATTATTATTATTATTATTATTATTATTATTATTATTATTATCATTATCATTATTATTATTATTATTATTATTATTATTATTATTATTATTATTATTATTATTATTATTATTATTATTATTATTATTATTATTATTATATGCAAAGGGGGACGGAGAGGGGGGGTCGCCGATTAAATGAAGCGGCCTTGCTGTGGATGTACTGTGTCTTGCGACACTGCTTCTGACCCAGGGCGGTGGGCAGGGTGCAGGGATGACCCGTTATCCAGGAGGTGCTCAGATGAGAGGGAGGGTGGGAGGGGTGTGGAGTGTATTTAGGGATGTAATGGGTGGGAGTGTTTTTATGCCTTTCCCTTTTTGGCTACCTCCCTTGGAAGGGGAAAAAAGCCTTGGTATATGTATGTATGTATGTATGTATGTATTATTATTATTATTATTATTATTATTATTATTATTATTATCATTATTATTATTATTATTATTATTATTATTATTATTATTATTATTATTATTATTATTATTATTATTATTATTATTATTATTATTATCATTATTATTATTATTGTTATTGTTATTGGCTGCTTGTTATTGTGGCAAAGTAGCATGCAGTCGATACTTTAGGGTCTATATGGGGCGCCCCTACGGACCAGAGCCACACATCATTTTGTCTATGATAGAAGAAATTCTGTTCATAGAGAAAAGATGACACTTTTATACTACGACTGTCCCTCCGTTATGCTGTCCCCCAACCCCTTTTTGCTGTCCTCTACCATTTCTCTGAGTATTCTCTTTCTGTGATGGGGGAATTCCCTGTGGTCGGGGAAAAGAATAATGCCACCAAGTATCCCACTTGGATCGTAAGAGGCGAGAAGAAAGGGACGGGGAGAGGGACTAGGCATCCTTCTCCCTGTAGCCCCACGGGGCATATATCCTAAGAATAAAAGTGAAGGCATAAGGGGTGCTGGAGGGCCTCGGGCCAGCACCCTAAGGTTTGGGTCTTTTAATGTGCGTGGATGTGGTACAGATGAGAGTAAAAGGGAAGAGATAGGTAGTATGTTTGTGAGAAGAAAGATGGATGTGTTGGCTTTGACTGAAACTAAGTTGAAAGGGAAGGGTGAGTGTAAGTTTGGGAGTGTAAGTGGGAGGTTATCAGGAGTGAAGAGAGGGCGAGGGAGGGAAAGGGTGGCTATTCTAGTAAGTGAGGAGATAGGTAAACAGGTAGTGGAGTGGAAGGAGGTTTCCTCAAGGATAATGTGGATGAAGGTGAAACTGGGAAAGGAGATGTGGGTCTTTGTAAGTGCATATGGGCCTGGCAGTGAGAAGAAAGGGAGGCCTTTTGGATAGATTTAAATGAGTGCATAGAGGGTTTAGGAAGAAATGTCAATGTAATAGTACTGGGAGACCTTAATGCTAGGGTGGGAAATGGTCCAATCGATGGAGTGGTTGGGAAGTGTGGAGTTCCAGGAAAGAATCGTAGTGGAGAGTTGATGGTGGAAATGTGTCTAGAAAGAGAGTTGATGATAGCAAATACAGTGTTTCGGAAGAAAGTCAAGCATAAGTACACATGGGAGAGGGTGGTGGAGGGAAGGGTGGTAGATAGAGCGCTAATGGATTATGTAGTGGTAAATAGGATTATGATAGGAAGAGTTAAAATAATAATAATAATAATAATGATAGGTTTATTGAGATAGCAGTGATACACTGACAATAATACAATTGGGCACTTTTATGAGTAATATAGTAATTATTAGAGTGATATGCTTAGTCTAAAATTTATAATGAGTTTATTGTGCGGACAATGGATGGAATGGCACTGTTCTTGTATCGGTCAGTTCTCGGCGCTCTGATGGGCTTGATTTTGTTTGAATGCCGAGTTGCATGGCGGGTGGGTGTGGTGTTAGGTGGGAGGAAGTGACGGTGACGTGGGTGTAGCATTAGGTCCTGTCCAAACTTATTCAGTGCCTCACTGTGTTTGTCGGACAATCTTGGCAAGCTGAGGGTGGTGAGGGCGTGTTCGTATCCCTCATACTGATTACCCAAGATAATTCTGCACGCTCTTTTTTGTACTTTCTCTAATTTGCTCCTCTGTGTGATGTTAAGTGATGATGACCAGGCTGGGGAGGCGTACATGAGGGTGGGGAGTACGAAGGTGGTGTAGACTCCCTTTAGATCTGGTGATGGGGTACCAAGGGACTTCAATCTGCGCAGCATGAAGAGTTTGTAAGAGGCTGTCCTGATGATGTTGTTGATGTGCTGGTTCCAGTTAAGGTGGTCGTCTATTGTGATGCCTAGTAGCTTGGCGGACTGGACCACCTGAAGGGAATGGGTTCCTAATGACAGTTGAGGTGGTGCCACCGCCTGTTTGGATGTACAAACATGCATGACCACGGTCTTGTTGTGGTTAACTGTCACATTCCTGCTCTCAGTCCACGTTTTGAGGTTGTCTAGGATGTTTTGTAGTGAAGAAAAGTCAGGCTGCCTGGTGTTGATGGGAATGCCAACTGTACAGTCATCGACGTATTTCCATCTATGTTGGGTGTCCATTAATGCGTCATTTATGAGGATGAGGAAGCACAGTGGTCCCATCTTGGTCCCTTGAGGGACCCCACATGTTAGAGGGTGGAGGGAGGATGTCGTTCCCTGGTACCTCACTACCTGTTGACGTCCGCATGGGAGTTAAGGATGTACATGTACTAAGGGGAGAGGGTGGGGGAATATCAGATCATTTTTTGGTGGAAGGTAAGCTGAGAGTGGAGGATAGATGGAGAAAGAGGAAAGGGACAAAAGGTAGGGAGGTTCTTAGAGTGAACTCCTTGAATGAAAAGGAAAAGGAGAAGGAGTACGAAAAAAAGCTGAAGGAGGAGTGGGAGGGAGTAAAGGATGGAGCAGAGATGGGTGTGGAGGAGGAATGGGGATGGTTCAAGGAGGGAGTCTTAAAGTGTGCAAGGATGGTGTGTGGAACAAGAAGGACAGGGGGAAATAGAAGAAAGGGTAGTGAATGGTGGGATGAGGAAACAAAGAAGGTTGTAGAAGAGAAGAAGCGAGCATTCACAGATTGGTTACAAAAGAGGACGGGGGTGTCATATGAGACGTACAAAGAAAAGAAAAGAGAAGTAAAGCAAAAGGTAAAGGAGGCAAAGAGGAGAGCAGATGTGAAATGGGGTAGGAGTATGACAGAAAATTTTGAAAGTAATAAAAAGATGTTTTGGAAAGAAATTAAGAGAGGAAGAGGAGGCGAATCAAGTAGGGAAGAAAAGGTAAAAGGTACAGATGGAGAGATGATAATGGAAGAGATGGCAGGGAGGCTAAAATGGGCAGAATATTTTAGGGAGTTGCTAAATGTGAAGGAGGATAGGGAGGGAAAGATAGTTGCAGTGGGAAATGCGAAGAAAATGAGAGTGATGAGTGAGGAGAATGGAGGAGAAATAAGGAAGGATGAGGTGAAGG
>NC_134809.1:39131561-39141561 GCF_046742065.1 Oratosquilla oratoria | reverse complement strand
TCTCTTCAGGTTGTATATTTTCCCTTGTAAACACTGATTTAAAATGTTTGTTCATAATTTCTGCCATTTCCATTTCCTCAGTGTATTCAACTCCTCCTTGTCTTAATTTCTCTAAGTCTTGTTTGTTTTTCAGTTTATTGTTTACAAATCTGTAGAATAGTTTTGGTTGATCTTTACACTTTTCTATAACATCTTTTTCATATTTTCTTTTTTCCTCTCTGCACTTTTGTACATATTCATTTCTATAACCAGTATATATTTTCCATTTTTCAGGTCTTCTGTCTTTTTTCCATCTGTTCCAGGCTTTGTCTCTTTTGTCCTTTAACTCCCTACAACTTTTGTTGTACCAGCATTTTACATATTCTTTTTCTTGTTTTTGTCTTGGGACATACTTTTCCACTCCTTTTTTGTAAATTTTTGTCAAAATATTCCATTTCTCTTCCACTGTTGTTTCTTCTTTGTATATTTCTTCCCAGTTTTCTTGTTGGAAGAATTCTCTTATTTTATCAAAGTTTGTTTTTTCATACATCATTCTTCCTTTTCTATATTGTTCATTTCTTTTCATATATTTTTCTTCATTAAGTTCCAGTTCAATCAATATGTGGTCACTTTTACCTATTGGTGTTTTATATTCAATCTTGTCTACTATTCTAGGTTCAGATGTAATTATTAAGTCTAGCCTCGATGGTTCTTCTTCATTTCTATACCTAGTGTTCTCTTGTATCCATTGTGTCATTGAATGGTCAGTAATCATCTCAAGTAGAGCATTTCCCCATGAGTCATCACCACTCTTTACTGTCATTTCTTCCCAGCAGATTTCTTTGCAATTAAAGTCGCCCATCATAACTATTCTTCCTCCGTCTTCCATTATTTTAGTTAATGCTATCTTTGTGTCCTCTAACATACTTTTATGTTCACTCTCCTCCCATGAGGCTGTTTTCGGAGGCACATAATTGATCACAAATTTTCTGCTCTTCTTATCTCGGTCTTCCACTTCTATCATAATCATCTCTACTGTATTCTTTCCATATATGACACCTTTCACGTTTATATCCTTCTTAGTCAGGAACATAACTCCACCCCCTTGTTTTTTCTCTCTGTTTCTAATCCAATAATTGTATGTATCATGTCCTACACTGTTGGGTGGTAGTGGGCCTTTTAATTTTGTTTCTACAATTCCCATTATGTCCGGTTCTTTTTCTTTCAAATAATCATTCAGTTCATTCAATCCTGTTATCAATCCATCTATATTTGTGTAAGACACTCTTAGTTTTCTGCCACTTCCATTGTATTCTCTGTTTCCCTTATGTTTTTCTTTAGTATGTCGAACTGCTTTATTTTCATGTTCACTACTCTCCAATAGAATCTCTCTTTCTCTGACTCCGTTCTTTCCTCGTTTTTTGCCTTAGCTTCAATTCTTTTCTGCTTTTCTGCCTCTCTTTCCTCCTTATTCATTTCTCTTTTTATCCATACCTTTTTATATTGATCATTTGTTGCTAGTTTCCCTGTCTTGGATAGAATTTTCTCTGCTGTTGTTTGTGACCTGAATTTAATCTTAATTGGTCTGGTCTTATCTGTACTATATTTTCCGAGTCTGAATTTTTCCTCAATTTCCTTTATAATTTCTGGTTCATCTTCCTGGACTAATTTTAATAAACTGCTTACTCTTTCATTTTCCTCCTTGATTCTTGCGGTTCTATCTGGGTTATGTTTCTCTTCCATTCCTAATATAATTATACATTTCTTTTTGTCAGCTAATTCTCTTACTATATTCTCCTTCTGTCTCATCACTTTAATAACTGAGTCTTCATTATGTTCTTTCAATTGCTGTTTGACTATGTCAGTGAATGAAACCTTATTCCCTTCTTGAGTTATTCTCCAATTTTTAGCTTCTGTAGCTATTTTCTCTCTGTTTTCATTACTATTCTTCTTCAATTTCTCATTCTCCTCCTTTACATTTCCTAACTGTCTTTTTAGGTCCTCTATTTCTTCAGTTAAGTTTCTGTTAGCCTTCTCTAGTTGTTCCAACCTTTCAATTCTTTGGAAAATGGAGTCTACGTTACCTAACTTACGCTCCAAGTCCTCGATCACCTTATCAACTCTCTCCTCTAGTCTTATCAGTCGGGGGGGGGGGTTGTGTCCCCCCCACCCTCTTTAAATCCCTGGAACATATTCTCGTCACTTTCTTCTGTATTGCTCCTCTCTATACTTCTAATCTTTACATTTTTATTTGCCATTTCGTCATCACTGAGCTGGTCCGGTGGTCGTTTCATGTTGACCTTACGCCCGTCTGCCTGGGCCAAGTCCTCCACATCCTCATTTCCTTCCATTTCCCCAGCAATCCCTCCCCCTCTCCTCTTTCCTTACTTTCCCACTACCTCACGAGCAATTTCCCCCCCCCCCCCTGCAAATACAAAAAGGCACTTCTCTTTGCGTTGGTATCCACAATATGCACTTTTCTTCAGAGCGTTCGTCAAGCCGTCCGTTCGTTGAAAGTGTGTGTGTGTGTGTGTGTGTGTGTGTGTGTGTGTGTGTGTGTGTGTGTGTGTGTGTGTGTGTGTGTGTGTGTGTGTGTGTGTGTGTGTGCTTAATGGGTATTCAACGTTAGAATAAAGAGACACGGAGACACTGCCTTTTATTTATCCAGTCCACACTCTAACTGACTGCGTCCTTCCTGGGCACGCAGGAAAACCTAAGTTGCCATAATCCCAATTAGTTCCATTTATTCGCTTTCATACAGAAAACAACAGACACTCAAAATAATATAGTAATATAGATATACGTACAAAGATATCCTATTACACATTCATCCCACTTTCACATTTCATGAATTGAATTGATAATTAATTATACAAGCATTCAGGAATGGCGATTACTACAACTTCATGGAAACTTCAAGAATATATAAACATACATACGAACATACACACTTCCAATTACGCATTACTTTCATAATTCCTAAAGTTGAATATATTGAGTTAACAATGAAAATGGATATACAATAAATGCTCGGCCAGCTATCTATCGCTGACCCCAGCGTGTAGAAATCTGAACAGAGTACATGGAACATTATACAAAAATGGCAAGGCAAGTACATGTATAACATAAGAATATGAGGCAGTACAATTAAGTAGACACAAATGGTTTACATGAAGGCATAACACTGGGCTGCATAAAAAATGCAACATAAATGACAGTATCATTTTCTAGACCAATTTTTCGTGCTGATCACGGTGGTAGTAGTCATTTTGCTCCAAAAGTTCTAGTTTATGTGTTACAGCATATGTCCTAGTGTAGTGTTTTGTTAATCCGCGCCAGATTTGTGGCGCCTTACGTTAATTAGTCGAGTGTTGTAGGTGTTAGGTTTAATCTATTAATTGTGAGTATTAATTTAATTAATATATATGTTTAATACTATATATATGTTTAATACTATATGTTTAATACTAGTTTAATACTAGTATGTTTATATACCTATTTTGTTGCAGATTCATTGACGGATTGCTGCAGATTCATTAATTGAAGGATGCCACGGACTTGCAAGAACCACTCCGACTCCTTTTGCTACATATGCGGCAAGTACACACCATCAAAACAGAAGCGCACCATCACTTCTTCAGTAAAACATCTCTATCGTGCCTACTTTGGCATCAGAATTGGAGATCAGGATCAACCATGGGCTCCTCACATTGCCTGTGTGAACTGTTTTTCTGGTTTATGCCATTGGAGTAAAGGAAACCGTAAGTCAATGCCTTTTGGTATACCAATGGTGTGGCGGGAACCTACAAATCACCTTGAAGACTGCTATTTTTGTATGGTGAAACCGCTGGGAAGAAATGCTGAAAGCTCGAAACACATTAAATACCCAAACATTCCATCAGCTATGCAACCTGTACCACACAGTGATGATGTTCCTGTGCCAATACCTTCTGAGAATGTACACCGTGCTAGTTCAAGTGACTCTTCATGTAGTGACGGTGAAAATCCGGATGTGTATCAAGAGATCAAGTTGACTGGGACCTCTGGGAAAAGCCCTCAGTTGTTCGAACAGAGTGACCTAGATGACCTTGTAAGAGATCTTGGGCTGTCAAAAGAATCTGCACAATTGTTAGGTTCAAGGTTAGCAGAGAAAAATCTTTTGGCAAGTAATACACACTTTGCATGGTATAGGCATCGAGAGCAGGAATTCGTGCAGTACTTTACTAAGTCAGATGACATGGTGTATTGCCATGATGTTTCAGGTCTTGTAGAACACATGGGCAAAGAATACCATCCTGAAGGATGGAGGCTCTTTATCGACTCCTCCACCAGGAGTCTGAAAGCTGTGCTACTTTTTAATGGTAAACAAGTAGCATCATTGCCCATTGCTCATTCTGTTACCTTAAAAGAAACCTATGCTACCATGTCACTTCTTCTTAACAACATACAATATCAGGATCACAACTGGCTTCTCTGTTGTGACCTAAAGGTCCTGACTATTTTGTTAGGGATGCAGGGAGGCCACGTCCATGCTTTTTATGCTTGTGGGACAGCCGTGCAGATTCCGTACACTACCGACAACGGGAATGGCCACAACGGACGGAATTTGTACCTGGCCGCCATAACGTCAAAACACTACCACTTGTACCAGCAGAGAAAGTGCTTCTACCTCCCCTTCACATAAAGCTGGGATCGATTAAAAATTTTGTGAAATCAGTTCCGAAAGATGGAGAAGGGTTTAAATACCTGTCCCATAAATTCCCTCTTGTTAGTGATGCTAAACTGCAAGCTGGTATATTTGTAGGACCACAGATTCGTGAGCTTATGTCAGATTCCGGATTTAGTGAAGCATTAACACCTCGTGAAAGAAGTACTTGGGAAAGTTTTAAGTTAGTTGTGGCAGGGTTCTTGGGGAACAGAAAATCTGACGACTACAAGGAACGGGTTGAGAACATGCTTCAAGCATATGAGGCGGCTGGCGCACACATGAGCATCAAAATACATTTCCTACATAGCCACCTTGACTACTTTCCTGCTAACGTGGGTGAGTACAGTGAGGAACAGGGGGAGAGGTTCCATCAAGATATATCCGAAATGGAGCGCCGCTATCAAGGCAATTGGAGTGTGACCATGATGGCTGATTACTGCTGGTCTCTTCGAAGAAGCTGGACAACATCTGCTGATAAACCGGCACACAAGAGAATGTCGCGAAAGCGTGCTTTTCAAGGAGAATAGCTGCCTTCAGCTTTCAAATAAAACTGTGTTTTTTGTAATCAGATATCTACATGCCTGCATGTATGTTATGCCCATTTATCATGTTTTTGTTTGTTTTCAATAATATGAAATGTACCGTCAACCTCGAATGTCCTTTACTTACCCTTATATATTCACAGGTCTTTTATAGACCTGGCTTAGACGCATTTCTGCACAATGAATCTTATAAATATAGTGTCAGTTATTACAAAAAAATGAGGACCTCCCTGAAAAGATGGGTTTAGCATGCGAAACTGTAATGAAAAACGTTAATGACGTCTCTGTTGCAAGAATTTTTTTTTTCTGATGCAACCCAGTGTAACATATACATATACATATACATATATGTATACATATACTACAACAGAACATGAAGGAACCACACACCGCATATTCTTTAAATCCCAGATGTCCAATAAATATAAAGAGGATGAGAAAATATTAAAAGACATTATTAAAAGAAATGTGACCACCACGAAAGAACGTGACAAATTATCACTCACCATTTACTACAGGAGCAAGAAAACATCTTCCCTAATCCTAAAAAATCTCACCGCCCCAAAACCTCATGGTATACGTCAATCCCACGTAGTATATAAATTCACCTGCCCAGAGGAGGACTGTACGCCCCTATCTACCTACGTGGGAAGGACAACTACCACCCTGTCCAGAAGAATCACCCTTCACCTACAACAAGGAGGACCGAAACAACACCTTTGGACCCACCACAGACGCCATCTCGACAGGGAAACCATGGTACACAACACAGAAATCGTCGCAGAGGAGAAGGACCTCCAACGTTTGACCATTTTGGAGGCTGTAATCATAAAAGATTTACAACCAATTATTAATGTGCAAACGAATGATTTCTCCCTCCTCCCCAGCATGAAACCTACACGTAGGAGACATTTGTTCACCAAAATACAACCACCAGATCAGAGAACACCCATAAATGTCCAAAATATCCCCGCAGAGGATAAAATGTCATGCCTTAGGCGATCGGCTAGGCTTAGGAACCAACCGAACTCCGCCAGCCAAACAGAGGAGAGTCATTAAGTGACCTCTCCAAGTTTTGCCTTTATACATATTTATACTCTTCTTAATCACACTTCCCTTCACTCCAACTGTGTTTTGTTTATTTTCATTCGTTTTGTATAAAACATAGACTTCTGTGTTAATATAAGTTACCAATGTCAATTGGAAATTTGCTTCTTCCCCTCTCATTTCCCCAGAAATCTACTTTCCGAAAGCTAGAAAGCTTAAGAAAGAAATTAATTTCTAATGAATTTGCTGTCGTTTTCAACAGAATATATATATATATATATATATATATATATATATATATATATATATATATAAGTCTAAATAAAAATATTCTTCTAAAAAACGCTGTGGAAGTCAGGGCCAGGTGGTATTACTGTGACACTTTGTCCTAAAAATATTCTTGAAAAAGCGCTTGGGTGAGTCGGGGTCAGATGGTATTCTTCTTCTTCTTCTTCTTCTTCTTCTTCTTTTTCTTCTTCTTCTTCTTCTTCTTCTTCTTCTTCTTCTTCTTCTTCTTCTTCTTCTTCTTCTTCTTCTTCTTCTTCTTCTTCTTCTTCTTCTTCTTCTTCCTCGCGTTCTTCTTCGGGTTCTTCTTCGCGTTCTTCTTCTTCGCGTTCTTCTTCGCGTTCTTCTTCGCGTTCTTCCTCGCGTTCTTCTTCCTCGCGTTCTTCTTCCTCGCGTTCTTCTTCGCGTTCTTCTTCGCATTCTACTTCGTGTTCTTCTTCGCGTTCTTCTTCGCGTTCTTCTTCGCGTTATTTTTCCTCGCGTTCTTCTTCGCGTTCTTCTTCCTCGCGTTCTTCTTCGCGTTCTTCCTCGTGCTAGGGATCCCGTGTTGGGGTTCCGCCCCGAGGCCGAAGGGGGAAAAGAGGGATTAGAGCGCGGAAAGCAGCGGCCGTAGGCCGCTGTTTGCGCAGCTAAGCCTCCGGCGAAGCCGGGGAGGGCGAAGCCCGCGGCGTGTATATATATGTATATATATATACATATATATATATATGTATATAGATGTATATATATATGTATATATATACATACATATATATATACATATACATGTATATATATATATATACATATATATATATATATATATATATATTATACAAGAACAGACGCATGTATGAAATTTACATGTAATAAAGGTTTTGAAAGGAGGCAAGTGGAGAACACTTTGGCACCTAGACAGGTAGGAGGTTCAAGAAGAATTATTAGGGCTGCGAAGATTATACGGGTGGGACACAGGTGAAGGTGAAGGGGGAGGGGAAGATGTGTCAGGGGGAGTCAAGGGAGTCGGAGGGTCAGTGTTGCAGTCTACACCTCGGGAGAAGAGTTTAAGGTTGTCCAGGTGCATAATGGTCTCTGAATCTGAATTTAGGTGTTGCAATTTGACTTTGTAGGTTCAAAGGCAACGACTCGGAAAGGACCAAGGAATTTAGGTGAAAGTTTGGAAGATGGAGAATGGTTAAGGGCATACACGATGTCACCTATTGCAATGTTAGATTCTCTCGCATTTTTATTATGAAAACGGGCCATCTCGTCTTTGGAGAGAGAAAGAGAGTAATTCTCTTGAAGAAGTTAGAAAGTGAAACTTTTACAAAATCATCAAGGTTATAAACAGGGCCTATATCTGAAGTAGGGAGGTCATATGGAAGTAGTTTGTCTGAAGCAAAGATGACAAAGTGAGGCGACTCCGATATGGACCTATTGATGGCACTATTAAGGCAAGACTGAATCTTAGGGACATGGTTATCCCAGGAGAGGTGAAGGTTGGAAGCGAGGTGTCGGAGAACATTGAGAATCTTTCTGTTTTGGTGTTCGACAAGGCCATTTGAACTTGGATGGTAAGCCATAATATTACATTTTGTTATCTGAAAGGATTCGCAAATATTTGAAAGAATCTCATTATTGAATTCCGTTCCATTGTCAGAGAGAAGATTTTTGGGAGTGGTGAAGGGGCAAATAATCCTGTCAATGAAAGTCTTTGCAATTGTTTTAGCAGTCTTGTCTGGAACAGGTTCAAGGATGCAGAATCTGGAAATATGGTCCATACACACAAACAGTTACTGATTTCCACCAGAAGTGAGTGGTAACTTGAGAAGGTCAATCGCAACCATGTCAAAGGGCTTGCTCGGGGTTGGATATGTCAAAATGGGAACTTTACTATGATATGACCTTTATGGGAAGCACAAGAATGACAGGCGTCTATGTGTGCATGGATATCCTTTCTCCTTGTAAGCCAAAATTACTGAAGTCTGGCCTGTGTTAAGCATTTGTCTTTACCTGGATGTGCAGCAGATGGAGAATTATTTAAAAGGAACAGAACTTCAGGTACTAAAGTCAGAAGGAACTACGAGTTGTTGTAAAGGTCTGTTTGGTTCATGCTTGTTGGAAAGTGTGGTTTCGTGGTAAATAACATCATCGACGAGTCTGAAGTTTTCCAAGGAGGTAGGTAGGTCTGTAAGGTCTGATGTATCTCCTGACTCGAGAGAAAATATCACACGTTTCCACACGGGGTCGGATCTTTGAGCTGCCTGAATACGCGCATGAGTAAGAGTGACTGTCTGAGGGAGGGGATTTATAGCAGCAATATTACGAGAAAGTGCGTCAGCAACATTGCTTGCTTTACCTTGCGTATAAGAGAAGGTGGGGTTGAATTCTTGAATGGTCAAGAACCAGCGAGCAAGTTTCCCGGACAGGTTCTTGCCTTTAAAAAGCTGAAGAAGCGCCTGGTGGTTTATATGGACTGTGATAGGGTAACCAAGAATAATCTCTTTAAAATATCGAAGAGCATATATAACAGCTAGAGATTCAATCTCAGTGACAGAATAGTTACGTTCAGCTTTGTTGAGGAGTCTGCTGGCAAAGGCAATGGGGCGAAGATGTGTATCTTGTCCCTGCATAAGGACAGCATCAGTGTAAAGAATAAAAGGTAAGGTATTGTCAGGAAAAGCTAAGACAAGAGCAGTCGTAAGGGCATTCTTTAAGTCAGCAAAATCTTGTTCGTGGGGAGACGACCAGTGAAAAGGAACATTCTTCTTTAGCAGTGAAGTAAGAGGAGCTGCAATGCGAGAATAATTCTGGATGTACCTTCGGTAATATCCTGAAAGTCCAAGAAAGGAGCGAAGGTGCTCATCGTCTGTGAAACGAGGAAAGTCAGCGACAGCTTTAACTTTATCCGGAATAGTAAGAATGCCATTAGAAGTGAGGACATATCCAAGAAAACGAATCTCTTTCTTAAGCAAGGAGTATTTGCTCAATTTGAGTTTAAGGTTTGCAGCAGCAAGACGAGAGAATACCTGTTGAAGGGTTTGAAGGTGTTCTGGTATTGACTTTGAAGTTACAATAATGTCATCCAAATACATAAGGACATTATCACCAAGTAACCCAGCAAGAACAGTGTACATAAGTCTTGTGAAGATAGAAGGAGCAGAGGTTAGACCCATAGCTAAGTGTTTGAATTGAAAGTGACCAGAAGGGTTTGAGAAGGCTGTCAGGGGTCGGCTTTCTGCGGTAAGAGGAATCTGGAAGTAGCCGGACATGAGGTCTAAGGTTGAAAAGACAGTATTGTTCTGACCAACAGAGTTAAGGATATCCTGTAAAACAACGATGGGGTTCTTTCCGGTATGGTGATCTTGTTTAGTTCTCGAAAATCTACAACAGGACGGAAAGTACCATCCGGTTTGGGTACAGAACTGGAGGACTCAATAATATCTTGGGCAAGTATGTC
>NC_134809.1:39099061-39104061 GCF_046742065.1 Oratosquilla oratoria | reverse complement strand
GCCCTCTGGAGGCGCTATACCAAAACTAAATATAAATAGAGGCTTTGAAACCCTAAGAGGGATTATTAGATTGTACAGTGATAGCCCCCTTTCTGGTTTTGGTAAGTAAAAAAAAAAGTCGAATCATAGACACAGAAAGGGAGATGAATTTTAATAGAAACTCGTGGGAGAAAGAATTAATGGGATTAAGGAAAGAGATTGTGAATTTAAGGAAAGACTATTTAGAAGTAAATAGAGAGGTGTGTGAACTGAAGAAAAATAATTCCGAAATAAATAACGAGCTAAATGAATTAAAAAATAACTAATTGAGGTTAAATGTGAAAATGAAAAGATGAAAATGATACTACTAATAGTGAGAAATCAAAAAAGAGGTAAATCACAAAATATAGGCAATGTCTGAAAGAATTGAAGAAAACTTAGGTAAGAAAAATTTGCAGAAGATTAAGAAATGGAATGAAAACAGAGAAAACGAAGAGATAGCTTTAAAAAGATAGTACAACAATAAATGTGTCCCCAAAAACAGGCTCTTGGAAAGAGAGCGAGCATTAAAAATGTTAGAAGATACAAGTCATTTATCAAAAGAGAGGCTGAAGGATGGAGATAACCTGATACTTATGGGAGATTTTAACTGCAAGGAAATCTGTTGGGAAGAGATGACAGTGAAAGGTGGAGAGGATCTACGGGGAAATGTATTAATGGACATGACAATAGAACATACAGTGACACAATGGGTAAAAGAAAATGCCAGATATAGAAATAATTCAAACTATTTACTTTTTTACAATAATAATGCAAGTAATAGCCCTATCAAAATAAACAATGAAATTATTGAAAAAGCGTCTGTCAGTAAATTCTTAGGTGTGTATCTAGACGATCAATTTAACTGGAAATATCATATTAATTATGTGATAGCAAAGCTATCGAAAATGTTAGGAATAATGCATAAAAGGAGAAATTTCCTGAATGAAACTACCTTCCTGCGGACCATTTACTGTAGTCTCTTCCTCCCGTACTTAAACTATTGCTCAGAAGTATGGGGTAACACATATCAAACTAATTTACAACATACAATTACTTTACAAAAGCAAGCACTGCGCATAACATACAATGAAGGACAACTAGACCATACAAATAATTTATTAAAAAAAAAATCTACTAAAGTTCATGGACTTGACAAAGTACAGAATCGCCAGTGTTATGCACCAAATTTTTAATAAGCAAATTGCTCCAAATACTGTATAATGAAATTTTACATTACTCATGAAACCAGCTATGCGTCCAGGCACACAAATATTTTTTTTAAACCCCAATATAGAACAAACAAAAAAGGACAGGGTTTATCAACCGTTGGCGTCAACATATGGAACAGACTTGATAAAGAATTAACAAACAAACAAAAATCTATCAAATTTAAAATTCAGTCTTAAAAATTCACTTATGAAATCATACTAATATTAATTAAACAGTCCCGAAAACAAAATATCGCTGCAATAATTAGAACAAAAATCTATTATTCACAACTGAAGTAAGTTCTTTCTTGGCGCAAAAATTAAATAAAAGCATACTAGTTTTCAGGTGTTAATGAATCCCGTATTTTCTTTTCAACTTTATTATTGTGCATTGTATATACATAAATTTCAGATTTTGATCAATTCTGAGCAATTTCTGCCTATTTTGAAGTCCTAGATCTTCCTTTTAACTTCATTACCACTGTGTATAATGTGTATGGTATATTGCTGTGAGTTGCTCTTGCTGCTGCTGTTTCCTTTCGTTTCGTTCCAGGTGTATGTGCCCTGGAAGATGTGGATTCTGAACATGCCCAACAGGACACCGTTGTACCCTGGACACCGTCCTGCCCTGCACAACACCCTTCAGATAGCCTCACCTGAATCAACTCAACGACCGACCTAACAAACCAAATACAGACCTATCGCGACATTTGCTCATAGGACGTTTGCTCACACCTGAACCTACACCGTCCTGCCCTGCACAGCACCCTTCTGATAACCTCACCTGAATCAACTCAACGACCGACCTTACAAACCAAATACAGACGTGCCGCGACATTTGTTCACAGGACAGTTGCTCACACCAAGGCAACAAATGCTAACATATGGGGACAGGAATAACACGATGTAGATGTACCATACTTTGGTGGGCGTTATAGCTGGCCAACTGAATTTACCTATAAATTGCGCGGATACCACCAGGGAATGTTAATTAATCTGTTTTTACAGTTATGTGAGCATTATACCTGGAGCATTTGACGTGCAATCGTGCGTCTGTGTACATCAGTGTGTATATGTATGTCTTTATACGTGTGTAGCTTCTTATGAACAATGTTTGTTTACCCAAATTGTATATCTACACCTTATATCTATATAAATTGTAAATGCATGTATGTCTTTATACGTGTGTAGCTTCTTGTGAACACTGTTTACCCAAATTGTATATCTACATCTTATATCTATATAAATTGTAAATATTGGCTGCTCCTACTGGATACAATTACTATTACTATTAATATCTTTGTGATAAAATTTACTTTTCTGTGAAAAATATTGTAAATACTTTATATAAACTTCCGCTCTCTCCTTTTTAATAAATTAATATTATATGTATGTGTATATGTGCATCTTCAACATGAAAATGTAATATGTAATATGTGTTGAATAAACTATTCAATTGAGATTGAATTGAATTTTGATGGAATTTTATAATGAAGGAGTGGATAAATACGTACCAAGACAGAAACAGGAGAAGGTGTACATTAAGTGCTGGTTCAACAGAAGATGCAGTGAGGTGAAAGATAGAAGAAATAAAGCCTGGAAAAGATGGAAAAATATAAAAAACTTTTAAAGTGGCAAATATATATCAACTATAGAAACGAATATGTAAAAGTGCGCAGAGAGGAAAAAAGAAACTACAAAAAAGACATTATAGAAAAATCTAAAGATCAACCCAAACTATTGTATAGATATGTGAATGGTAAACTTAAAAATAAACAGGAAATGGTGAAACTACGCCACGGAAATACAGAATATAGAGAAGTTTTAGAAATAGCTGAAGTCATGAACAACCACTTCAAGTCGGTTTTCACTATAGAAAAAGTACAGCATTGGCACGAAGGAACTCAAGTGCGATCATATAACAATAACACAAAAAGAAATAATGGATCAATTAATGAACCTTGATGTCAGGAAATCACACGGTCCAGACGGAATTGCAAATTGGATAGTAAAGGAATGTAAAGAAGAATTAATGGACAATATATATAATATAAGCTGTTCACTCAAAGAAGGAAAAATACCAAGGGACTGGAAAAATGCCAATATTATACCATTATATAAAGGAGGAAACAAAGAAGAAACAACAAATTACAGACCGGTCTCCCTTACAAGCACTGTAGCCAAAATTATATATATATATATATATATATATATATATATATATATATATATATATGTATATATATGTATATATATGAATATATGTATATATATGAATATATGTATATGTATATATATGCATACATATACATATACATAATATATATATATATATATATACATATATATATATATTTATATATATATATATATATATATATATATATATACATATATATATATATATATATATATATATGTGTGTGTGTGTGTGTGTGTGTGTGTGTGTGTGTGTGTGTGTGTGTGTGTGTGTGTGTGTGTGTGTGTGTGTGTGTGTGTGTGTGTGTGTGTGTATACTTGAAAGCTAAAGATATATGTGGGTAAAAGTAAGGTGATGAGATATACAAGGGGTGAAAGTGGCAGTAATCTGGAAGTGAGCATTAAGGGAGAGCTACTGGAGGAAGTGGATAGTTTTAGATACTTGGGTGCAAATGTGGCAGGAAAAGGTGGAGTGGAGGTGGAGGTAGAATGTAGATTGAGAGAAGCGAGTAAATGCCTTGGTGGATTAAAGAGTGTAATGAGGAATAGACATTTGGGAATGGATACTAAGAGGAGACTGTATGAAGGAGTGATTGTGCCAACAGCACTGTATGGGGCAGAAACATGGAACATAAGAGAGGAAGAGAGAAGGAGTTTGAATGTGTTTGAGATGAGGTGTCTGAGAAGTATGATGGGGGCTACTAGGCTAGATAGAGTGAGAAATGAGGAGGTGAGGAGGAGAACGGGGGTGGAAAGGGAGTTGGGAGATAGGGTTGATGAAAGAATATTAGGATGGTTTGGACACATGAAAAGAATGAGTGAAGAAAGACTAATAAAAGAGGTATGGAAGGCAGATGTGGAGGAAGTGAACATGAGGGGACGTCCTAGGATGAGGTGGATGGATGGGGTGAAGGGGGCTTTGGGGAAGAGGGGAATGTCTGTTGAGGAAGGACGGGAGAGGACAGAAGACAGGGGTGCATGGAGAATGGTTGTACATGGATGATATTGTGATGCATAAGGTGGAATGGGCGGGGGGATGGGGGGTGAGGTAGTATGTGTGAGCAAAATTTGACGCAGCCCGAAGGGATTTCTCCCCGTCTTCTCCTTTTATGCATGGGGGGACGGAGAGGGGGGTCGCTGATTTAATGAAGCGGCCTTGCTGTGGATGTGCTGTGTCTTGCGATACTGCTTCTGACCCAGGGCAGTGGACAAGGTGCAGGGATGACCCGTCATCCAGGAGGTGCTAAGATAAGAGGGAGGGTGGAGGGGTGTGGAGTGTATTCAGGGATGGAAGGGGTGGGAATGATTTTATGCCTTTTCCTTTTTGACTACCTCCCTTGTAAGGGGGAAAAAAGCCTTGGTATATGTATGTATGTATGTATATATATATTATATATATATGAGAGAGAATGTGGGTGGGGAAGGGCAAACGAAGATGTGTTGGGAATAGAGTTTATTGCCCTAACGTTGCGACCAACTTGGTCTTCTTCAGAGGACTACAGCATTACAGACGGATCACAATTCTTATATTCGTAGCGAGAGGGAACCCGCCAAGGTATGAGCGGAAGGGTC
>NC_134809.1:39084061-39091561 GCF_046742065.1 Oratosquilla oratoria | reverse complement strand
TACTTATGAGTCACCTCTGAGTTTACGCTTTTTTAGGGAAAATAGATTCATATGTTTTAATCAATTTTCGTATGGTTTTTATATTTGGAGTAAGTTTTGTGGCTCGCCGTTGTCCTTTTTCCAATCTGCCAATGTCTTTAATGATATTCGGTGACCATACGGAAACAGCATATTCTAAATGTGGACTAACTAACGATTTATATAACTAGTTCATGAGAGATGGGCTTTTGATGTCAAAAGATCGCGTAATCAGTCCTAGAATCTTATATGCTTTCTTAGAGGCTGAAATACACTGCTTAGATGATTCGAGATCGTTACTGATAATTAACGAATTTCTAAATAATTTGTAATAGTATTTACCGTTATTTTTACCTATGTGCATAACTTTGCATTTACTTGTGTTAAATTTCATTAGCTACTTTTCAAACCATTGCATTGTTGTTGTTTTTCTAAATCTCCTTGAATATCTCATTGGTTTTAGTGGCCGTTTACCATTCCGCACAGTTTTGTATCATCAGCAAATTTGGAGACAATAGATTTCAGTTCGTGGTCTATACCATTTATATATACTATGAATAGAAGTGGCCCAAGAATGGAACCCTGAGTAACTCCACTCGTAACATTTTTCCATCTAGAAGTTTTGCCATTTAGAACAACTCTCTGTTTTCAACTGTTTAACCAATTACTAGTCCAACTTAATAGGCTACCACTTATTCAGAGTGAAGCTAATTTAGTATGTAGTCTTTCGTGGAGGACGGTATCAAAAGCTTTTGCAAAGTCTAGATATATTGTTTCTTTTGACTGTATTGTAGAATTCGAGTAAGTCACGAAAGAACGTTTCCGTCTGAATTCCTGCTGGCTAACATTTATCAAACGATTACTTTCTAAATGATGTTCGATAGGATCTCTGATGATAGTCTCCATTATTTTTTCCTACGGTTGAAGTCAAACTTGTAGGCCTGTAGTTATTTATTTATTTATTTATTTATTTATTTTATTTATTTTTATTTTATCTTTTTCACCTTTTTTGAATATGGGAGTAACGTTAGCTAGCTTTCATTCTCTTGGGACATCTCCGGATATGATGGATTTTTTTTTTTTTTTTTTCTAATGAAACAAAAATCTCATTTTTCATTACCTTTAAGATTCTTGGATGCCAACCGTCAGGCCCTGGTGCTTTATTAACATTTGATTTTTTCTATACGTCTTTTATTTTTATTCTATTATTATTTTATTTGTATTTATTTATTCATTTATTCATTTATTTATTTATTTATTTATTTATTTATTTATTTATTTATTTATTCATTTATTTATTTATTCATTTATTTATTTATTTATTTATTTATTTATTTATTTATTTATTTATTTATTTATTTATTTATTTATTTATTTATTTATTATTTATTCTAGATTTACCGTAGTAAGTCTACCCTTGACTTTTCACAGGTTTCAGTTTGGAGCTCATTTTGAGGTTTTTCGTTTACGTATACTGAGCTAAAATAGTTGTTTAAAATATCACACATTCCTTCATTTGAATATTCAAGTTGACCTCAGCAGATGATATTGGGCCGGTGTGATTCCTGATAACCTTTTTATCTCTAATGCAACTATAGAATTCTTTGGAATTGTCTTTGAGTTTATCAACGTTATTAATTCCGTATTGTCGTTTTCGTTTTTTATTGTTTTTTTAAATCTCTCTGTATTATTACATAACTTTGATAGTAATTAGGTGCACCAGAGCACTCGTATTTCCTATAAACCTGTCTCTTGTTAACAATACTTTTTTTTTAATTTCTTTGTGAAGCCATTTTGGGCGAGAATGATTGGGGGGGGGGGGTCTGTCCTTAAACGGGATATAAGTATGAATCATCTTAGTAAGTGTATTTTGAAAAATTTTCCACATCTGATCTACGGGTCTTTCGCATAGTTTTGCCTCCCAGTCTGTAAGCTGAAGCTCCTGACAATCCTATGAACTGAGCTTTACTGAAATCGGGTGTTTTAGATACACAAGTATCTATTTTTTTTTTTTTTTTAGCAGTTTGAATCTAAGTTGTGATCACTATTTGCAATAGTTTCACCAACTTCTACATCAGTTATCATGCTTTCGCGGCTAGTGATCAATGAATCGAATAATTTCCATGTCTTGTTGAACTAGGTAATTGTCACCGAGAAAATCTATCAAGCGACTATTTATAAGGCCATGTTCAAGGATCACCCAATCAATGTCAATAAAATTGAAATCACCCATTATCAATAAATCCCGGTTGCAGAAACTAGAAAGTTCTCGAAACAACAGTTTGTCGTCTGCTAACGATAATGTTTTTGGCCTATATATTATACCTACATTCATCTTTTGTCCATTTATTTGGGTTAATTCTACTCACAAGTTATCATATGCATCCTATTTCACATTCTCTAAAACACAGTCATGACATTGCTTTTAACGGACAACAGAACAACCCCACATTTCGTGTGGTTTCTATCCTGATGAAAGTGTTTAAACCCCGCAATATTAAATTCAGCTTCAAACTCTTTGCCATTTTACCATATCTCGGTTATTTCTTTCATATCGAGATTTTCGCTTTTGAGACACGCCTGGATTTCTTGGAATTTGTTCCTAATACTACGAGCATTAAATTACGTGGTTTTAAGAAACTCACAATTATTTCTTTTTGACTCGTTTTGATTTTCAACATCATGCCTTACATTATAATTCTGTCCTTTATTGATACCTTACTCTTTATTGACGTTTGGTCCTTCATTGACATTCAGTGCCTCATGGACATCTACCCCATCACGGACATCTGGTCCCCCACGGTCATCCGGTCTCTCAGAACACCTTGCCCACCTCCGTCACCGCGTCCCACAACGGCCACCCGTCGTTCATTGACACTCTGTCCGGCATCACTTTCTAAAATTATATTCTGTCATCCATTTCCATTATATCCTACGATGATGTATTGTCCTCCACTATCATTACATCCCATCGTGATATTTTGACCTTCATTGACACCACAGCCTAATGTAATATTTTGTCCTTTACCGATATTATATCCTAAAATGATATTATGCCCTACACTGACATATTGCTCAAAATGAACCCCACGGAGCACCACTCGCTGGCGGCAGTGGCAGAAGTGGAAGAGGTGGAACACTCTTTGGGTTGCAGGGAGGATTCACTCTTCTCCTGAAAAAACGAATTTCCTCCTCACACATCCTGAGACGGTTCTACAGGTTCACACACCCTTCACAAGCCATTTCGCTCCTCCATTGGCAATACAAACGGCAAAGAGAAAATATAAATTAACAAAAGAAACAAAAGCGGTCAGTGAATAGACTAAGTATACGATGCTTATTCTGCTTACTTACCTTTGGAGTACAGTAACAGACTACTGCTTTGATTCTAAATCACTAGAACACTACACTTTATCTTTTACCTGTAACTGTATAACGCTATTCGTATTCAATTACAAGAAACACAACATAACCACTTGTCACTATTCGAAAATATAAAACTCATAGGAAGTAATAAAGTTAGCAGGAAATAATAGACTTCACAGGTGGTATTCACTAGCTGGTGTCTCGGCAACAAAACGAATTCACTAGCTGAGGTCTTGGAACAGACACACACACACACACACACATACATTAGTAGTAAGTAGTATCATGAGACATTTAACAAGACATAATATGATTCGTGACACACAGCATGGGCTCACCAAGGCTGGTTCGTGTGTAACTAAAATTTTATCCGTTTACACTAATGTCTACAAGGTGCCAGATAACAATGGTAGTCACGATATTATTTACCTCGACTTTGCAAAGCGTTCGACAAGGTGCCCCACAAAGACTTCTGAATAAAATAAAGGCCCATGGCACAGGAGGGAACGTGTTTGAATGGACTAGAGCATGGGATAGTGATAGAAGACAGTGGGTTATCATTAACGATGTAAAATCCAAATAAGATAATGAAAACATAGTAATATAAGAGACCATAAAGCCTACAACTGTCATCTCTATCCACAAAGCTATCTAATCCTCTCTTAAAGCAATATATGGTTTCAGCACTCACTAAATGTTTACCAAGTCTATTCCATTCGTTAACCATGTTGTTGGTAAACTAGTTCTTGTCTATTTTCTTCTCAAATCTAAATTTGTCTTTTTTAGATAAATTACTAAGAGTCCTGCTCTGCTGTCTTAGTATGTTTACCTTGCCTGTATCATCATGAATACCCGTGATGGCACAGTTAACCCTTACTGTTAACATTTTATCCATCTGCAGGGGCCACCACAGATTGGATGGATAGATTTTTTTTTCGGCAAAACCTTTCAACTTACACAGTATTGAAATTGTTTCTATGTTGCTCCGATCCCTGTCGTGCAGATCATCCATATTGACACATCGGCATTTCTTCTTCTTTTCCTCTCATAGTTGGACACAAGTCATTTTGTATTCGGTGCTTTTGCAGTTCCTGTATAAAAGCGTGAACTACTTTTCTCTAAAATCGGGTAAAGTCCTAAAACATACGACCTGTTTTCTTTTTAGCACCTCCGCTTTAAGAAAGGAAAAAAGACATTGGAAATCGAGGAAATTTCAAAGAAGAAACAATGAAAACGAGAAAGATCTATTCTTTAGCTAAAACAGAAAAAATATAATGACATCGAGAGTGTTGTGTGATGAAATTGGAGCCTCGTGTCAAGGTCTAACCCTGGTTAGGTTAGACCCATGAGAAGACTTGTTTAAAATGATCAGCCATAACCTTTTTTTTTCAATTAAGGTCTCATCCTTATTATCTAATTATTATATATTACATATGTTGATCTATCAAACTCTCATATATCCCATTCTCTAATGTGTTCATAATTCCCATGTATACATTTACCTGTCTTTGTTTATATATATATATATATATATATATATATATATATATATATATATATATATATGTATATATGTATGTATATATATATATATATATATATATATATATATATATATATCTATTATTTAAACTTCAGTTCAATATTCCTCTGGAAGCTTCTGTTTATTTCTTCCCCTACTTCTAGTCCTACAATAAATTGCCGGCTACAGACCTGATAACTAAGTCTAAGATAGACTATTAGTGGTGAGCACATACACACACACACACACACACACACACACACACACACACACACACACACACACACACACACACACACACACACACACAAACACACACACATATACATATATATATATATATATATATGTATACACATATGTATGTATACGTATGTGTGTGCATGTGTATGTATGAGAAGATTTGTGTTGTTCTGTATCGGTTGGAGGCGTTGGAGATGAATATCTATTTTTTTTTTCTTCACTTTATTGCGTCTCCTCTGTGACTGGTGTTTTTCATCAAAGGAGATGACGAAGAAAATGGTGGCGGTTGCCAACGATATTTCACATCTTATAATTCTAAACATCTTCTCAACTTATAATTCTAAACATCTTCAATCTGTTTATTTACAACTATTTATAGTATGGAACTGAGTATGGACACTCAGTATTTGTTTTAACTTTATATAAATTTATATATACAAGAAGTGATGAATTATAATAACTAATATAATTAACTGGTTGAATCTGCTAGTTGAGAATGCAGGTGTTCTCGGCGGTTGAACCTCAGATCAAGCCAACTTAACCGTGGGTCAGATCATACAATTGGTGTCCAGTTGAAGCACATTAGGATAGAGTGAATAATTCTCAAGGACATGTACAAAAGCATACCGGCATTTCTCTCAACAGATGCTCGGCACGGATACCATTCGTTGACCACAGTGAAGTTAATGCTCAAAAAAAGATAAATATATAGAAAAATACTACTGTCTAAAACAAATTGACTTAATCTTAAGAACATGTGAAAGTAAATGTAATTTCCGTTCACCTAGGCAAGATGCAATCTTATGAAGGGGTGGCTCGACTGCGAAGGTTGTAACGGGGAGAGGAGTAGGGGGGAGAAGTTAAGACGGTTGGTGAGAGTCCTCTATAGTAGGGTTAGTACCAGCTGATGATGGAACGTTCTCTATATCGAGGCCACAGGGAACTATTTTGATATCATCTTTGTGCAATACGGTCTATGTAAGATCGTGCAACCTGAGAGTTTTGATTTTATTGTTTGACCGGTGTTCAATGATACGAAAAGGTCCAGTGAATTTAGGGGAGAGCTTTGAGTTGGGGATTTGGTTGAGGATGTACAATGTCTCCAAGTTCAAAAATACAACCTCTGGCTGATTTGTTATGCAGGTGGGCCATGTCGTTCTTAGCCAGATTAAGAGTATTATAGATTCTTTTGAAAGGACTATTGCAATTTGCTACTTTGACCTTTACAAAACAATCGAAATTATAAATGGGAGGTAGTTCTGAAACAAGGTCATATGGGAGTATTTTGTCCGAGCCAGAATACAAAAATGAGGTGATTCCGACATTGACCTGTTTATGGCACTGTTAATGCGAGCTGGAATCAAGGGGACGTGTTCATCCCAAGAAAGGTGAAGATCAGAAGCAAGGTGTTGAAAAATATTGAAAATCTTTCGGTTCTGGCGTTCAACTAAGCCATTTGATTTGAAAGTATTTACAAATATTTGAAAAAATCTCATTATTGAACTAAGTTCCGTTGTCAGAAATCAGAGATTTTGGGTGTAGTGGAGGGGCATATGAATTTGTTAATAAAGGTCTTTGCTACGTGTTGTCCTATCTTGTCTGGTAGAGGGGAAAGAATACAGAATTAGGAAAAATGGTAGACATAGACATAGAGGTATTTGTTTCCGCTGGGTGTAAGTGATAACTTAAGGTCAATAGCTAGGGGTAGGATAAGTTAAGATGGGAACATGCCCGCTGATATTACCTTTGTGTAATGCACAAGAGTGACAAGCATCTATGTAGGAGTGTATATCCTTCCTCATGGTTAACCAGAATTATTGCAATCTGACTTGATGGGGGGAGTCGTGTAGGAGTTTCAGAACTTCAGGAATGAGTTCCGTAGGGACTACAAGCTGAAACACTGACAGGTTGGGTTCATGCTTGTTCGTTAGTGTTGTTTTGTGATAGAGTATATCATCAACTAATGTGCAACTGTTGAGATTGGGAGGGAAATTATCAATATCAGTTGTGTCTGCAGATTCGTTTCTATAGGGGATCTGATCTTTGCGCTGCAGGTACGCGCGCATACGTAAAGCGGGATTTTGAGTAATGGTCACGATATGGCAACTGAGAGCGTCTGCTACTAAGTTCGCTTTACCCTGAACAAGATGAAAGGGGGGCATGAACTCCTGTATTATGAGAAACGAGCGGGTAAGTTTTCCTAATAGATTATTTCTTTTGAAGAGGTGTAAAATTGATTGATGGTCTATGTAGATGTGTATGTTGTAACCAAGGAGGCTCTCTTTAAAGTGTTTGATGGCGTATATTACAGCGAATGCTTCTATGTCTGTGACTAAGTAATTTTGTTTGTT
>NC_134809.1:39066561-39071561 GCF_046742065.1 Oratosquilla oratoria | reverse complement strand
TGGCAAACAATACGTGTTCAGGAAGGTGAATGTAAACGTGTACGAGACGTGTAACGAGAACGAGAAGGAGTGCATGTTGGCGTGTGAAGAGGTGATACTTGAACAACAGGGTAAAGTTGTGGTGTTGTGGGGGGAATTGATTGGTTTGCAACCAGAGATCGTACTCTATAGGAATCATGAATTTTTGTAGAAAATTCCGTCGATGTTGTTTGTGGAGGAAACTCAACTGCGGACGTTTCCTCAAGTGTGTCAGGGTGTAAGTGGAAGAGGAATGCAAAATATGAAATAAGGGAAACTCCATTGTCTAAAGTCATTGTGTCATTGGAAACCCAGGCAGACGTTTATAAAGCAATTTAAGTTCACTTTTATGGCTAGAGGCTTGTTACGTTTGCCCTTTCATGTCATGAAGTGACGCAAGCGGAAGTATTGCACCTGGAGGTATCAAAAGTAATATCTACTTACCTTACAAACGAAGAGATAAACAATGAAGTTATAAACGTAAGCACGACAGTCTATAGCAGATGTGGTTGAGAATTACGTACGAGGGAAGCGACAAGGAACCTGAGTTGAGTACAAAAGAATTACTAAAAGTATGAGCAATATCACTATATCATCGTTACGTACATGTATGTAATAGAAAACATGTATCAATATAGCACAATATAAGATAATGATATGTAAAAAAAAATAACTACATCAAAAAGAAAGTCTGTTGATCGAATGTTTATATTCTTGGGCGCGCGGAATACTACAGTTTGTTTTGGTTGTGGGAACCAGTCAACAGAGGGTTGCTATGAATACAGTCATGAAATGGCGAACTGGTTGCAAGTGGCACGATGTTCCTGGGAACGAACGTACGCTGAGGGAATACTATTACTATTCACCACCTACTAAACATAACACTGAGAAGATAATATGCCGAATAAAAAATTGCACAACACAAGCGGTGAGTAATGAGCTGAAACAAAAATTGAATCACAAGAACGATGAAGTTAAATGAAAATATTTGTATGTTAGCGGAGACCGTAGTGGCGAGGTACGGGGTGAGGGCCAGTTGGAGGTGGTCAGAGTGCAACAGTGGAGCACGCAAGGCGACGATGGCGGAGGGGTGGATGGAGTGGTATGCATGGCGGACTAGAGCACACAGAAGACGGCGAACTAGGGTGGGGAGTAGGAGGTGGATACTCCTGGAATGGGGACGCAAACTAAGAACCAACAATGCTAGTGGCGGTTGGGAGGCGGAGGAGGCTCCGAGGTGGTGGTGCTCACTGTAGTTGCGAATTGTGGTGAGCAAGGTAGCCTGGTGCTCGCGTACGGTAGCTGGTGGCAGAAGAGGAGGAGGAGGTGGCAGTTACGAAGCACGCACAGAATGCTTCATACATACCGTACATGCATACACACATACACACACATATATATACATACATAAATACATATATACATAATGTACATACATGCATACATACATACATATTCTACATACATACATACATACATACATACATACATACATACATACATACATACATACATACATACATACATACATACATACATACTTACATTCATGCATACATCCATATATACATAAATACATACATACATACATACGCACATACATACACACACACATACATACATACATACATACATACATAAATACATACATACATACATACATATATATATACATACATACATACATGTATGGATGCGTGCATAGACACATGCATACATAAATACATACGTACATACATACATACATACATACATACATACATACATACATACATGTATGGATGTGGGCATACACACATGCATATATGCATACATACATACATACACACATACATACATACATACATGCATACATACATACATACATACATACATACATACATACATACATACATACATACATTTATACGTCCATCCATCCATCCATACATACATACATACTCGTATATACATACATACATACATACATACATACATACATACATACATACATACATACATACATACTCGTACATACATACATGCATGCATACATACATACTCGTACATACATACATGCATACATACATACACACATACATAGATGCATACTACATATATACATAGTTATATACTGTACATACTGTACATACACTCTGTTCTCTCTCTCTAAGAGCTTTTCCCCCTTATGAGGGAGGTAGCCAAGTGAAAGGCACGTACTAACTCCCACCCAATCCATTCCCATCCGTCACCGTTTCCCTCCTCTAACCTTAGTTCCTCATGGATGACTGGTGTAAGAGGCTGATAGATAATTTGGTAGAAAGATGGTTAGAAGGATATTGCTGTATTTTATGGGATGGGTGCTTATGTTTATAAACAATGCCCGGGGCCCCAATGTTTTGCTGATTGTGTAACCTAAGTAAGATGTGCAGAGATTCGAGATTCCTTAAGTAAACAATATTGCATATAGACTTGTAACAACAAATCTGATTGGGGATAGGGTGGAGGAGGAGAACATTCAATTGGTTTACGACTGTAAGATCTCGCCCTTTGGGGAGGATCTTAAATATAAAGTTAAAGATTATTGGAATAAAGAAATCATACGTCACTTCAAAGCTCACCTAGGACCTCGCTTACGTGTTCTCGGGGGATTCATGGAGTGTACCTCAGAGGAGTATGTTGTATAATAATTAACGGAAGATACTAAAGAAAATTGACCGAAATTTTAATTTCCCCTCGACTGAAGATTATATCAGAAGGAAAACATGAATTAATAGTGGATGATTGCAGGCAACAGGGCCTACCGACTAAAATTGTGAGTGATTAATCACATATAACAAACAGTGGAAAACAAAGATAGTAATAAGAAATGAAAGTGAAGTAAGGGGAAAGTGGCGAAAGGCAAGAGAGAGAAAGGTGGGTGAGAGTTGAAAGGCGTACGAAAACTGGTCATCCCTGTATCCCACCCACTGCCCTGGGTCTGAGGCAGTTGAGCAAGACACAGTACATCCACAGCAATGCCGGTTCACTTAATCGGCGACCCCCTTCTCCGTCCCCTCATGCAGAAAAAGAGAAGACGAAGAGAAATCCCCTCGGGCTGCGTCAAAATATTATTCACACATTAGCAACCCTATCCTCCATCTCCCACCCCTCCCTTCCTTGCATAACAGTATCATCTATACACAGTCATTCCTATCTCCTGCCTGCTCAAGAGATATTTCCCTCTTGCTCAGTGGCACTTTCACCACACCCATTCAATTCATTCTCGGTCGTTCCCTCAAGTTCACTCCTCCACCTCTGCCTTCCACACCTCTTTTACCAATCTTTCATCACTCATTCATTCCATGTGTCAAATTCATCCCAATAATATTTCATCAACCCTATCTGCCATCTCCTTTTCTACTTCCGCTCTCTTCCTAACTTCTTCGTTTCTCACTCTATCCAACATAATAGCCACTTCCATACTTCTTAGATATTTCATCTCAAACACATTTAAACTTTTCTTCTCTGCATCTCTTAAATTCCAAGTCCCTGGCTCATACAAAACCGTCGGCACAATCACCCATTCATACAATATCCTCATCCTCACTGCATCCACTACCAGATGCCTAGTTCTCAGAACGCTATTCAAAGGTCTTGATTTTATCCAAATAGCATGATCTTAAAAGTGCCTGATAGCAGACGAACTTTTCAATGTCGTAGTTACATTTTCCACCGCTAGGTCAACTGATGACGTAAGGGTTGTTGTTTACATTCATGAACATGGCCAGCAGTACGAAAGTGACTTCACATCGAGGGAAGAAGATTTATCGGATTTGGATGCCAAGTTTTATTTTTTATAGCAAAAGTTTCATGGATTCATGAATTACAAATTGTTTTCATCTGTGATAAGTTACAATAAAACAGGCCTATGTGGCAAAGAGAATAGAGAAATCATTTGACTGAAGGGGAGAGGAATGCGAGAAAAAGATACTCACAGACATGTCTATAAAATCATCTGCCATAGGTAGTGGCCGCTGTGGGGGGAATTCACCATGGTCACTTTCACATTCCATTTCAATATGGCTGGTAGTGATATATGCAGAAAGTGAATATTCATCATAGACACTTTGAAACAACTGAAAAAAAAATCATTAGGTCTATATCAGTACGAATTCCTCCCTCCTGGGCCAGGCTTAACTCCTGGGGTGGTGGTGGTAGAATTTCACTTGTTTTACGTTAAAAAAAACAGACTTCAATTTGATTGACTGCAATTGACAAGACGTGGTCAAAGGCCTATCATGGAAGCCCCTGTTATCATGGTCATGCCTGTCACCCTGGTGGAGTGGGGTGATCATATTCATAGGCCCACAGGCCTAGTTAGCCTATGTTGTACCTCTAATCTGTTTAGGCCTAGCCCAAAAATCGTTAGTCAAGCCTAACCATGCTTGTTAACGATTGTCAATGACAGCGTAAATAACAAAGAACTACCTATACACATGATACAGACTGATACACCTACCTCCAGGCGTTGTCGTTTTTCAATAGCAGTGCTCCTTCGACGGCATTTGCTTGCCGAACCTGGGGTATTGTCAATGACAAAAATTGTTGGTATTGCTTCTTCTTTTAGAATGGGGTTCATGCTAATTCCGAGTGACTCGGCAAGGCCAGGGTCCCGAGTGTACTGCTTTTTTTCGAAATGTTTGGAACAGAGATCCGCTTTCAATCAAGGCTTCCATGACTCAGGCCGTCTGTACCGAATGATCCAGTCCTTTTTGCAAACAGGATCTTTCGGAAAAGAAAATGAAGTTCAGCCACAGGAGAATGTTTTGTCGAATCACTGTTGGAATTTGCAGCGACACAATAAACTATTTTTTAACTAAATACTTGATAAAACCTTGCTAATACGCGACATTTAACAGATCACTGATCAAGTTGACAGTGCGGCACGGTATTTTGTAGTGCACGCATATGGATGTATCAGAATGTAAACAGCGAGGTTGACGTCACAACCTTACGAGAAC
>NC_134809.1:39046561-39059061 GCF_046742065.1 Oratosquilla oratoria | reverse complement strand
GAGGAAAGCTTCTCGGAGCTGTCAAGAGTTTTTATGAGAGTAGTAGAGCTTGTGTCAGGATTAGAAATGGAGAGAGTGAGTGGTTTGAGGTAAAGGTGGGACTTCGTCAAGGATGTGTTATGTCACCCTGGCTGTTCAACTTATACATGGATGGGGTAGTGCGAGAGGTAAATGCAAGGGTAGTGGGTCAGGGGTTGGAGATGGTTAAAGAAAATGGAGAGAAGTGGGAGGTGAGCCAGCTGTTGTTTGCGGACGACACTGCGCTTATGGGAGGATCGGAGGAGGGATTGAGGGAGCTGGTGACAGAGTTTGGGAGAGTGTTTGATAGAAGAAAGCTGAAGATAAATGTGGGTAAAAGTAAGGTGATGAGATGTACAAGGGGTGAAAGTGGCAGTAATCTTGAAGTGAGCATTGAGGGAGAGCAACTGGAGGAAGTGGATAGTTTTAGATACTTGGGTGCAAATGTGGCAGGAAAAGGTGGAGTAAAGGTGGAGGTAGAATGTAGATTGAGAGAAGCGAGTAAATGCCTTGGTGGATTAAAAAGTGTAATGAGGAATAGAAATTTGGGAATGGATGCTAAGAGGAGACTGTATGAAGGAGTGATTGTGCCAACAGCACTGTATGGGGCAGAAACATGGAACATAAGAGAGGAAGAGAGAAGGAGCTTGAATGTGTTTGAGATGAAGTGTCTGAGAAGTATGATGGGGGTTACTAGGCTAGATAGAGTGAGAAATGAGGAGGGGAGGAGGAGAACAGGGGTGGAAAGGGAGTTGGGAGATAGGGTTGATGAAAGAGTATTAGGATGGTTTGGACACATGGAAAGAATGAGTGAAGAAAGACTAGTAAAGGAGGTATGGAAGGCAGATGTGGAGGGAGTGAACATGAGGGGACGTCCTAGGATGAGATGGATGGATGGGGTGAAGGGAGCTTTGGGGAAGAGGGAAATGTCTGTTGAGGAAGGACGGGAGAGGACAGAAGACAGGGGTGAATGGAGAATGGTTGTATATGGAAGATGTTGTGATGCATGAGGCGGAATGGGGGTTGAGGTAGTGTGTGTGAGCAAAATTTGACGCAGCCCGAAGGGATTTCTCCCCGTCCTCTCCTTTATTTGGGGGGACGGAGAGGGGGGGTCGCCGATTTAATGAAGCGGCCTTGCTGTGGATGTGCTGTGTCTTGCGACACTGCTTCTGACCCAGGGCAGTGGACAGGGTGCAGGGATGACCCGTCATCTAGGAGGTGCTAAGATGGGAGGGAGGGTGGAGGGGTGTGGAGTGTTTTCGGGGATGGAATGGGTGGGAATGATTTTATGCCTTTTCCTTTTTGGCTACCTCCCTAGTAAGGGGGAAAAAGCCTTGGTATATGTATGTATATATATATATATATATATATATATATATATATATATATATATATACATATATATATATATACATACATATATATTTACATATATATGTAAATATATATATGGAGGTGAGGTGGCAAAATGAAACGTTAAGGTTAGAGTATGGAGCTTTATTCAGAACCAGACGTTTCGACCTCTTAGGGCTTCCTCAGTGGACTGAATGCAGAATAATGCGAGTAACGACTCGCAGCGCAAAGATACTGAAATTATTTCACCCCTGGGCGGGATTCGAACTCTGTCCTCTGCAGCAGCAGTTGTGAACTCTACGCCATCGAGTGTGTATGTGTGATTCACCATGGTCTTGGATCACGTGTTGGACTCGTAATCGGCAGCTATTTTCCCTTCCGGAGGAGAGCTAAGAGCTCATATATGACTGATCTATGGGTAATGCTGTGACCTTACACGCACACACATACCCAACTCCCCTCCCACGAGAGTTGGAATAACAACCCGCAGGGCAGCGATATAGAAATTATTTCAGCCCTGGACGGGATTCGAACCCGGAGCTCCGTAGTGGCAGCCGGGAATTCTACCAACTGCGTCACGAATTGTGTGTGCTTTGTGTGTGTGTGCGTTTTTGTGTATGATTCTGCGTGCGTGCGTGTGTATGCAATAATTTCACGCCTATTTTACTGCCCAGCATGTGCAGCACTAGTCTTTTTTGAGGTTGATTTCAAAATACAACAGTATAATTGTTTGTACAACCGCTCAACCTTGTAAAATTAGTTGAAGAGAGAGAGAGAGAGAGAGAGAGAGAGAGAGAGAGAGAGAGAGAGAGAGAGAGAGAGAGAGAGAGAGAAGGGGGGGGGGCTGATGACCAAACAACCTTAACTCTATTTTTCTTCTTCTTCCCTTCTTTCTTTTCTGCCATAGACTCTGGGAGTTTTGTCATGGCAGAGGCAAATGACTTTCTGTTACTCATTTTCTAAGAATGCTCAGGCACATTGTGTGCAAATGGTGTTGCTGCTTCGGCCGCAGCGTAAACTCATCACTTCTTCACCACTTCCTGCAAAACAACTCTCCTCCATAGACCTCTCTCCTTTCCTTTTCTTTTTTCCTTCTTTTCCCTTTCTTTTTTATTTTATTTTTCCTGTTCTTTTGTTTGTTTTATGTTGCTTTCGTTTATCCTATTTTCAGTTCTTTTTTTTTCCTTTTTTATCTTTTTTTTTTCTTCTCTTCTCTTTTCCTTTTTCTTTTTCTCTTCCTTTTCATTTACTTTATTTTCATTCTTATACATTTATTTTTCATCCTTTTATTTTCTATATTTTTCTTTTGTTTTCCTTCATTTCCTTGTCTTTTTTTTCCAGTCGTTTCTTTTCTTTCCTTTATTTTGAATTTTCTTTTAAATTTTCTTCTTCATCTCTCTTGCCTTTCTTTTATTTTCTTTTGTTTTGTTTTTTCAGCCCGATCTAATTGATCTTTTTTGCAAATATGCCTATTACACTGGTCAACAAAATTAATAAAAATACCTGTCCCACAAGCAAAACGAGATGAAATTGATAAAAAAAAATTCTGCTGATTTTAAATATATTTCCAGAATTTGTCTATCAGGCATAGTTTTTTCTGTGATAGCATATTAAAATCTAAACAATTATAACTAATAAATGAGGTTGATATTTCAATGAAACTTACCTTTAAAATGTAGAAATATATGATTTTCGAGTGTATTTTGCTCCTGGAAGACCCCTTCTTAGTGTCCAACGGTAATCAGTCAACGTTGAAGAGCTCCACTTTCTTTGATACCGGGTTTCCGTGCTCAGAATGTCCTGGTGCAACCTCTCACCGTGCTCGTCACTGACTGCGCCAAGATTTGCAAGGGAAAAGTCGTGAGAGTCTAGGAAGTGGATTTTTAGGCTCATATTGCATCCCAAGGGCTTGTAGGATGTCAGTAGCTCTTTTACGATTTTAAAATAGTTACTTGCTATGTGATTCCCCCAAAAACTCTGAGCAAACTTTCTTAAATGACAGCCATGCAGCTCCTTCAAGATCATTTAGCTATTCATCAAAATTCTGGTCTCATCAGCTTCCTAATCTGTGGTCCAACAAAAATACCTTCTTTGATTTTTGCGTCACTGTAGGAAAATTCTTTTTTCAAATACGTGAATCCCTTGCCAGTTATATCAATACCTTTAACAAAAAAATTCATCGACCCTAGCTTAATATGCAAAGGAGGCAGATAAGTTTTCTCTGTCAATCAACAAGAGGAGGATTGACAACATTCTTCTCTCCTGAGGTCTGAGATCCTTTCGGCCACACATTCTTTTCAAAAAGACTTTTCTTATTCCGACTGTCCCACTCACAGAGAGAACAACAAAACATTGTGTAACCCAGCTGCATTCCAAGTAAAAGTGCCACATGCTTCTTTCCAGAGAAAACTATTGGAGTGCGCAGGAGGAAGTTACTTTTACAGCTAATGAGTGGTTGTGGGTTTCTGTTTAATAAAACTTGAGATAATAATCAACCATTGTGCAAAAGAAGATGAAAAAAAAGGAAAAAGAAGAAGAAGAAGAAGAAGAAGAAGAAGGAGAAAACGAAGAAGAAGAAGAAAAAGAAGAAGCAGAAAAAGAGTATCTAAAAGATGAAGAAGAAACAGAAGAAGAAGAAGAAGAACAAGAAGATGAAAAAGAAGAACAAGACAAAGAACAAAAAGAAGAAGAAGCAGAAGAAGAAGGAAGAGAAGAAGAAGAAGAAGGACAAAAGAACAAGATGAAAAAAGAAGAATGAGGAGGAAGAGGAGAAGAAGAACAAGATGAAAGAAGAAAAAGAACAAAAAGAAGAAGAAGAAGAAGAAGAAAAAGAAAAAGAAAAAAGTAGTAGTAGTAGTAGTAGTAGTAGTAGTAGTAGTAGTAGTAGTAGTAGTAGTAGTAGTAGTAGTAGTAGTAATAGTAGTAGTAGTAGTAGTAGTGGTAGTAGGAAAAGAAGAAAAAGAAAGAGAAGAAAAAGAAGAAGAAAAGAAGACTAAGAGGAAGAAGAAGAAAAAAGAAGAGAAAGAAGAAGAAGAGGAAGAAGAAAAAGAAGAAGAAGAAGAAAAAAGAGAAAGAGAAGAAGAAAAAAGGAGAAAAAGAAGAAGAACAAGAAGAAGAACAAGAAGAAGAAGAAGAAGAAGAGAGAGAAGCAAAAGAATAAGGAGAGGAAGAAAAATAAGAAAAAGAAAAAGAAGAAATAGAAGGAGAAGAGGAAGAAGGAAACGAAGAAGAAGAAGAAGAAGAGAGGAGGAGAAGAAGATGAAGAAGATGAAGAAGACGAAGAAGATGAAGAAGAAGACGAAGAAGAAGAGGAAGAAAAAGAAGAAGAAAAAAGAAGAGGAAGAAGAAGAAGAAGAAAAAGAGGAAGAAGGAAAAGAAGACGAAGATGAAGAAGAAGACGAAGAAGAGGAAGAAAAAGAGGAAGAAAAGAAGAAGAAGAAGAAGAAGAAGAAGAGGAAGAAAAAGAAGAAGAAGAAGAAGAAAATAGGGACGAAGATAAAGACGAAAAGGAATAAGAAGAAGAAGAAGAAGGAGGAGGAGAAGAAGAAGAAGAAGGAGAAGAAGAAGAAGAAGAAGAAGAAGAAGAAGAAGAAGAAGAAGAAGAAGAAGAAAGAAGAAGAAGAAGAAGAAGAAGAAGAAGAAGAAGAAGAAGAAGAAGAAGAAGAAGAAGCAGAAAACGAAGAAGAAGGAGAAGTAGAAAAAGAAGAAGAAAAAGAAAAACAATAATAAGAAGAGGAGGTAGAAGTAGTAGTAGAAGAGGAAGAAGAAGAAAGAGAAGAAGGTGAAAAAGCAGAAGAAGAAGAAGAAGAAGAAGAAGAGGAAAGAAGAAGAAGAAGAAGAAGAAGAAGAAGAAGAAGAAGAAGAAGAAGAAGAAGAAGAAGAAGAAGAAGAAGAAGAAGGAGAAGAAGAGGGTGAAAAAAACAGAAGAAGAAGAAAAGAAGAAGAAGAAGAAGAAGAAGAAGAAGAAGAAGAAGAAGAAGAAGAAGAAGAAGAAGAAGAAAGAGAAGAAAGAGAAGAAGAAGAAGAAGAAGAAGAAGAAGAAGAAGAAGAAGAAGAAGAAGAAGAAGAAGAAGAAGAAGAAGAAGAAGAAGAAGAAGAAGAAGAAGAAGAAGAAGAAGAAGAAGAAGAAGAAGAAGAAGAAGAAAAAGAATAAGGAAGTGGAGGATATTGAGGATAAGAAGGAGAAAGAAAGAATTTCATTGTTCATTTTCCTATATATATATATATAAACTTGAGTTCTGTTGGAAAACAATCTAAAAAAAGATTTTAAAAAATATATATATTCTGCAAGGTCTCACCGTTAAGAGGACACAGAACAGGATAACTTTGTTCTTAATACCTGTTGTTTACATCAATCAAACTTACTATTACAGAATTCAATGTCTTACATTAAAACACGTCTGCGATATAATGGTAGAATACAAATCCCACATTCTCGGAAACTCAATTTTCCATGTCTCTCTTCTTGTACGTTCGCAAACACTTAAACTTTGAGGATTACATACAACTCATCAATGTCAGCTGTTTTTTCGATTCTTTTTCCGACAAGGGGGTACAATCCATTGTCCTTCTGCGCGTTCGCCTGACGCATCGAAACTCGAGGGAGGTCGACAACTCATTGGAATGTTCGTTCACGCCACTCCTGCTGCGCCGTGGTCAGGAAGTGCACCTTTTAGCTGACTTCCCGGCTACGGCTCTGTTATGTTCTGTCGGAAGCGTGGAAGTGCTTGCCTACTGCCGCGGATGTACGACTATGTTCCTTTGCTAACTAAACTCGCTTTGCATGAAATAAGAAAGGCCTATACTGAATTGGTAAGTGATTGAACAATCATAGAGTGAATTATTCTGAATGGCAAAACTTCTACTTGGAAGTTACGAGTGGAGTTTCACAGCGTTTTGTTCTTGAGATACACTCTAAGGAATATAAAGAAGATGCAAATAGCAAAAGGCCTCTTATAGTCTATTATAGTCTGTTCAGGGGTGCAACATACGTTGTGATTTACTATCAACCATTCTCTCAAATCAATCTTAGTACATATCTCTCTCTTATCTCCCATCTATGTGCTATTAATTTTTATCCTGTGTATACAGTAATAAAGAAAGCTATATAGTACAATGAACAGCATTTTTTAGGATATATTTGAATAGATTCTATACGTGGCAGCACTTTTATGTTGCCACGCCAAGGTGTCAGGGGAGAGAAAAGGAATGGAATGAGTAACACCATGTAAAAGATAATAATAACAATAATAATGAAATAAAGATAAAATAAAAATAAATAAATAAATGAATGAATAAATAAATAAATAAATAGATAAATAAATAAATAAATACTTAGGCCCCGCCACCAAAAAAAAGAAAAAAAGAAAAATGCTATTAAACAGTTATAAGTTTTGGTTTGTAAAAGCTAGGTTGCCACTAGCATTCAACCTAATAAAATCTTAGAATTGCAGTAAAAACAATTTATGTCATATTTTCGAGTACAATTGGTCCAATTTGGTGCTAAAAACTTTTTTTTTTCCAAAATCAGATCTATAAAATCCATATTTTCTGATTTCATATATTTCTATATTTTCAGATGGCTGTCGGCACTGCCCTGACTTCCTCTGTTATATATTCGGCGAGTATATAAAGAAGAAAGGCGAAAAATTCTCCTTGGAAACGTTGGTGAAGGTTTGTGAGCACTGTAAGACGCAGCAAGAGTGGCTGAGATGTGTGAAAAGGTCCCTGAAATACTCCGACCCACGTTTTTTTTTTTTTTTCATGGTGGGTGTCAGCAATTTCTCACGGCTCCAAATATCCCGTCCCAGTATTTTGATAAGGAGGAGGAGATGGAGGCTAAGGACCTGACTTATCTGCCTGAGGTGCCAGAGAAAGTTCCTCACTTCCCAAATAAAAAAGAAGTAAATGACTCGATCAGGATTATGGGTTTGACAAGTCCAATTCAGAGCTATTCATCTTCAGGATGAAGCAGTGGAACTTGGTCAAGGAGGAAGGGCAGGTAACAAGTCATAGAAGTCGGTAAGAACCTTTCTCAGGCTTTTACACTCTTAAGGATGGCCTCTGCATCTCTCATTATGTGTCTGGACTGATTGGCGTTATTAGGGTGCCGTTTGTGCCTAAGGAATGGTGGCTCTTCATAGACAGCTGTACTATAAGTTTGAAGGCTGTCCTCTTTTACAATGGAAACAAGTACTCAACGTTGCCTCTAGCTTATTCAATTTGCCTGAAGGAAGACTACTACAGTGTGAAAGTCCTCCTGGAGGCTCTGCATTATAACCAATACAATTGGGAAATCATTGGAGACTTTAAGACGGTAGCTCTCCTGTTCAGTCTCCAGGGAGACTTTATCAAATTCCAATGCTTCTTCTGCTTTTGGGACAGCAGAGCCACCCCTGACCACTGCAACAGGAAGAACTGGGAGCAATGAACAGAATTTGTAGTTGGGACCCGGAACGTCGTGTGGGAGCTACTGGTTGATCCCAGGATTGTGCTCATGCCGCCACTGCACATTAAGTCGGGCTTGATGAAGCAGTTCGTGAAGGCTTTCAACCAGGAACCAGCCGCTTTTAAGTATCTTCTTGAGTTCTTCCCCAAGTTACCCGAGGCCAAAATAAAAGGTGGGATTTTTGTTGGACCTCAGATAAAGAAGGTGCTTGAGTCTACCGAGAGATTAAGAGAACAGCATGGAACTGTTTCATAGCAGTTTTCAAGGGCTTCCTGGGCAACTACAGATCTGAAAACTGCCAGCAGCAGCTAGTGCAAGATCTGGTAAAGGGTTTTGGGGCCATGGGATGCAAGATGTCCCTTAAACTTCATATGCTGGACGCTCACCTGGACAAATTCAAGGACAATATCGGTGCCTATTCAGAAGAACAAGGCGAGTGATTCCACCAAGATATGAAGGAGATAGAGTGGAGGTACCAGGGCTACTACAATGAGAAAATGATAGGATACTTTATCTGGGGGCTGGTGCGGGAGTGCGAACTGGACTACATCCACAAATCCAGGAATCCAGTAATTTCTGACGTGTTTAAGTTGCTTTATAACTGTCATTTGGTTTTATCTTGTTTGTTTTTGATAAGCTTGTGTCGTAAAGTAAATATAACTCTGTTGATTTAATTATATGAACTGATAAATTAAAAAGAAATGAAAAATATGAACATTTTGAAATATCAAAGTCCTGATCACAAACACAAACTTCTGATTAAATTATATATTTTTTTTATATAATAATGTGATATAACAAACCAGGAAATGACACTCAGCACCGGAGGACAATAAAAGTCTTACACGGTGATAATCGTTGCTATAATCATAAAAAGCGATACTCACTGTACTATATAGATTACTTTACCATATACAGATTATTAAAAAAAAAAAAAAAACACGTAGGAAATAAAAGAGAGAGAGGTATCTACAAAGGCTCATTTGGCACGACGTATGCCACACCCTGAAAGGACTTCTTGGAGCGCACAGACCTTACGGGAGGGATTGCTTGCGAATTTAAAAGGGGTGTAAACAGAGAAAACAGTTAAGAACCACTGACTTAATTTAGATGTATGAGTTCACGAGGCTAAGAAATAAGTTAGATTGGGGTTGGACTCCATATAATTATCTAGGAATTTTCTAAAAGTGTCAATTGTATTTGAACTCACGACATGAACAGGTAGTATGTTCCAAAACATTCACTTTGCGGTTAAATAGATATTTCTTTTGATTCATTGGTGTTTGATCTCTTATAGGCTATTTTGTAACCATTATTTCTCGTGATATTATTTTTTAAGTTTTCATGCCATGAGGGCCGCTGTGACGTTTCCAATTCTTACATCGGTAGAACCTCCAGCACACTGAAAAGACCGAAACTAGCGATCTATCTTTCAACAGTTCATAGACCACCATGACATAAAACCGCCTTTGAGTACATTGACAAAATACACCATTATACTCCACAGGGAGGAAAACTTTAAAAGACTGCAGATTGATGAAACTGTAGCCATAACTTCCTTGTATCCCACCCTCAATGTGTAGTAAACTGCAAACTTTAAGCTCCCTTCAGCCCACCTCCAGGAAGACCATCAAGAAAGAGATGCCCCTGATCCCCCAGTGGAACACAGTGCCCGTCAGAGCTCTCAGGAGCAACTTGCACTACAACGCCCACCAGAATCCAATGCCCTCCAGCACCAGTAACAACTCCAGCCCACAGATCCAAGGACCAGAAGTCAAGCCGGAGCTTCCACCACTTACTCTGTGCTGAGAATGATGACATCCCTTAGTGACCTCTTTCAAAGACTCAAACTGACCTCTCCTACTATTCAGTAACGTGACCCAGGGACCCAGGGACCCAGGGACCTCTCCTCTTTCTCCCAGTGACCTCACCCAAGAATTCCCATTGACCTCTCCAGCTTCTTCCAGTAACTTCACCCAAGAACTCCCATTGACCTATCCTATTTCTCCCAGTGACCTCACCCAAGGACTCCCGATGAACTATCCTACATCTCCTGATGACCTCACTTTATAAGCAGTGCAGGTCAACCTGCAGACACTATTTTTTACCAGATTTTCGTATAAAATAATCCTTCAAGATAGATATTGCCGTTATAGTTCTTCTCACTCTGAAGGTATCGCTGAGAGAGGCGAAAAACAGTTTTATTGTACTGTTACATATATTCATCAAAATCGTTGGTATTCACAAACGTCGATCATTACACACTTTCACATGATATTGAAATCATGAATTATTATATTCAAACTAACTAAATTGTAAGGATAATCAATGTTGATTATCCTTACAATTTAGTTAGTTTCAATGTTACTGGGCTCTTTACTCATGTCCCAATTCAAGATGTCTTAACCTTTCTCCCAAATATTCTAGGTAACAGTATTGATATTTTATAAGATTAATAAGTCTGTGAGTAAATAATTCTTCTTTTGTCTTTGAGGGGAAATATTACACACAGACCTTCGGGATGGCTATGAGAAATCCTCTTTCACCGGTTTTAGCTAACATCTACATGGAATATTTTGAAAAATACTTATTACCAACTATCAAAAATGAAAAAGTTATTTGGTTCCGATATGTTGACGAAGCCTATGTATTGATGATTTTCTTGTTAATCTAAATTCACTGGTACCCTCCATTATCTTCACTCTTGAAATAGAAAATAACAAAAGCTTGCCCTTTTTAGATGTTGAAATAATTAGAGATAATGGTAATCTGAAAACAAAAGTCTATAGAAAACCTACCAATGTTCTTTCCTATGTTCATTTTTATTCCAATCACCATATCAATGTAAAAAGATCAATTTTTATTTCCATGTTCTTGAGAGCTTACAGGATTTCAGATCCTGAATTTATTGATGATGATATTAGAACTATCCGGAATATTGGGGAAAAAGTTAAAATATTCCACTCATATTCTTAATCAATGTCACAATACCGCCAAGAAACGCTTTTACAAAGCTTGCAGTCAAGAACAAGGAAACCATAAACAACTTAATACCCTTGTTCTTCCTTTTCATGAAAGCTTTCTTAGTATTGTCAACTTATTCATGAAGTTGGATATCAAAGTAGCTTTTAAATATGACCACACCATTAAGAAAACTTTAATTAAGAACAGCCCGCTTAACAACAACGGTGTGGTCTATAAAATTCCTTGCCAAGATTGTAACAAATTTTATATTGGACAAACTGGAAAAAACTTGGAAACAAGGATTTCCCAACATAAATATAGTGTGAGATCTGCCTAGGAAAATAATGCGTTATTTCAACATAAAACATTATACAACCATCAAAATGATTGGCCTAAGGCAACAATTTTAGCTAAAGGAAAAAGCTTACAAGAAAGAAATATAATAGAATCCTGCTTGATATCAGGCACGTTTGATGAAAATATAAACGGCTATAGACATTTTAAATGTGATAAATTGGTAACCCAAATGGTGACCAAAATGTTTCCGTCAGATTGAACCCTATGTGTTGGTCAGGTCAATAAAGGTAAGGTCATTCCCCCTTCCCACATATCACTTTTAATTCCATACCATCGCAAACGAGACTGAGAATCGCTCGAAGGAGTCATCCGTTGGAAATTGAAACTTGGACGAGACGAGGATTCGAACCCAGCTAACCCGTAACAAAGTTACATTAACGTAAACCAATACGCTATCAAGAGAGAATACATATATATACATATATATATATAAACATATATATATACATAAATATATATATATATATATATATTAATTGATCACTGGGAACCATTCAACATTCAATGTGTATATGTATACAGTATATATATATTATATATATATGTATATATATATATATATATATTATATATATGTTATATATATATATATATATATATATTATATAAATACAATCGCAAGCTTTCGGTTGTTACATACAACCATCTTCAGGCAGATAAAATGACAGGAAAAGGTCCATGTCAATTATGCTATGGAGTTACAAAATGACAAGGCTTTATGGTTCCAGTGAGGTGGAATTGGGAGAGGTTCGGGTCAGATCATAATGACTGCGAGGGTGGGAAGCTGGACGGTGAGGTGGAATTGGGAGAGGTTCGAGTCAGATTATAATGACTGGGGGGGGGGGAACTGGACAAGATGTCCGTTGATGAGGGAAATTTTGTCCTGGTGTGACGGATTCTTTGTTTAAGAGTAAGGTGCCTAATGTGTTTGTTTGTATGTTGATGATTGGTGTGTGTTGTGAAATGTAGACTTTCTCCAGGATGTGTAGTTTTTTGTGATTGTTACAGTGTTTAAGTATTTTGGTATTGTTAACTAGGTCTTGTCTTGTTGGATTTCTGTTGTGATATTGAGTCATATGTTTCCGTATGCTACCATCGCGGGCATGCATTGTGAGCCTTCGGCTAAGTGAAGTAGTGGTAACACCAATATAATTCATGTTAGGCAGAAGTTTGCAACCTTCTTCGGAGCAGGAGTATTGGTATACCACATTCGCTTGCTTTAGGGTGTTGTTATCTTTTGTCTGGTTATTCTTCATGAACAGGCTAGAGACGGTTGTGTTTTTGTAGTATATAATTATGGCTAGTTTTTCTTGTGGGTTGATACATGTGACATTCCTTGTGATGATTTCTTTTAAGACCC
>NC_134809.1:39021561-39026561 GCF_046742065.1 Oratosquilla oratoria | reverse complement strand
CACCACAAATGTAGCAGAAATTATTTGCTCTATTCACAGTTCGAGGCATACAAAAGAAGAAAACAACAAACAATTAGAAGATAAACATAGTCATAAATTTATCATTACAATGCAGAGCATGACAGCTTATCAGAAGTATTTATATCATCAGCAGGAAAATAAAACTAATATAAAATGCCTCAGATGAATGTCAATAGCTTGGTCAATGAATTTTTATTGTAAGTTTAAATTTGTTTGACTAGTAATATTATTCACCTTTCACCTCAAAATGTAAACTTGCACAAAACACTTTCTATGACTGCTGAAACAATACTAAAGGGCATTGAAACTATGAGTGTGGTAAGAAACATTCCCGCAAGCCTGTTGGAAGCTGCTATGACACGTAGGTGTAATTTGAAAAATAGAGTTAACAAACAATTTTAACCATGATATTCATTATCAGCGACCTAATATTAGTTGGAAATTGTTACTCTAGTCTCGGAAGCATTTTGGTTGCTGACTAATGAAAGTTTATCGTTCAGGATAGCTTTTTCTGAGCGAAGTATACTCATCCCTCGTTTTAACGGACCTCCATTTCACGGATAACGGAAGCAATAGACAAAAATCTGTTGCAGCCGATTATGTCTGTAAAAGGGTTATCACAATGGGCTTCCACGGGCTTTACCAGATTGTAAACTTATACGAATGTTAGAAATATTTTTGAAATGTTCTTAGAGAAGTCTAGATTTCTGTAAGTGAGGTCATATTTTAGTTATTCAAATGGAAGTTGGAGGCAGGATGTGGGTGGAAAGATGGCCCAATGTGATGACCCCTCAAGTCCCACGTACTGCGGACGCAGTTTTGTCAGCATATTTCTAGATTTCTGTAAGCGGTGTCATATTCTAGTTATTCAAATGGAGGTTGGAGGTAGGATGTCGGAGGAAAAATATCCCAGTGTGATGACCCCTTAAGCCCCACGTACATGCCTTGCGCATTTACCTCATCCATTTTCTTAACTCTGCCAGATAAATACCCATTTTACTCATCAAGTCACGTCCACATAATTTTGTGTTATGAGAATCAACAACATAAAAAGTTGGTACAGGGTAACAATCATTATATTGAACCTGAACTACTACTTTGCCTAAAACCTCTATGTTTCTATTATCATAAATAGTAAGGTTTTTATGACATGGTTCAATTTTCAAATTCACCTACTTTACCCATTCTTTGGTCAAAGTCGACAAAGCAATACCACTGTCCAATTCAAACGGTACAAGTCGCATATTCAAGCTGAAATAAACTTCATTATGACGAAGGGCACCAACATGTTCTTTCACAGTTAACAATTTATCATCATTAACTTCCTCACCATCATTCAGAACCTTAATGTTTTTCTTGCTTTTGCCTTTACTAATTGAAGCTTTATATTCAGTTTTCTTTCCATTAAACCTAGGAGAAACTGGTTTTCCTCTTTACACACTCTCTGTAAATTACCATTTTTATGGCACAAATTACATCTAAGGTTTTTAAACCTACAAAACCTACTATCATGTGAATATCCACAATGTCTACAAACTTTATTCACCAATTTAACCTCAGACTGTGACGTTGTGGGCTCACTAACATAAGCTTTTTCCAATTGGTGTTTTTTTTTTTATTGTCTAACCAAGGTCATGTTCCTTAAATCTATATCCAAGGTTACTAAGTTTGAAAAACACACTTTATTTTCTACTGCCATAAACAACTGGTCTCTCACTCTGGAAATATACTGTGATCCAATAGCACAATCATTGGCTAGTCTTTTTAGTTCTGCATATAAATCATTCACACACTCTTCATTCCTCTTTCTTCTTTATTGGAATACCAAAAGGCTCCTATGATAGGGAAGATTGACCACATAGTGTGCTTTCAACAAAGAAAAAGGCTCCTATGATAGGAAAGATTGACTACAAAGTGTGCTTTCAACAAAAAAACAATAACATCATATGATTTGGAGCCTGGTAAATCTGGTGCACAGAGATTACCTAGAACAAGCTACCAAGATTAGATTCTAATAGGTTAATCCATAGATCTATAGTAATGTTTGGCAGACCAAATGGATCATTTTTTGATTGATTTACCGCCATGTAATGTTTGGCGGATCGAATGCATCATTTTTTTTATTTATTTACCACCATTTCTAACAATACAAATAACGTCCCAAAACGTCGATGTGTAGAATATGTTCCAAAACGAACATTTAAATCAAACCTCGAATCTGCATCAACTCCAGATGGTTCAGTCACAAACCACACTGTGTAACTACAACAGCAATCAATCCTCACTGGTTCTTGAAATCTCCAGAAACAATACATAAACAGCATGCTTCATGGCGTTCTCCCGAAAACCACATGCACTCTACAGTTACCTCAATCCAGTAACTTAAAACACTGTTATATATATATATATATATATATATATATGTATATATATATATGTATATATATGTATATATATGTATGTATATATATATATATATATATATATATATATATATATATTTTTTTTTTTTTTTTCTTTTTTTTTTTTTTTTTTTACTATACCAGCGCTGCGTCTAGTTCTCTTCGTTTAACCTCATCGCCACGCTAATATCTTTGGGGTGTATGAAGAGTGATACACACTAGATGTCTTAAGTGTAGGGTCTACTTTGACTTTTCGGTCGGGAGGTGACAACAAAACAAAACAAAACAAAACATGGTCTCAGACGAGACACTAGGATTCATCCCGTCGCAGCGGGTTTGCAAAACACCACAGATGGTGTGCTTGATTAAAAGCACAGTATTGTATTATTCCTCTTTCTATAGTAATGTAGTAGTTGATAATAGTCACTGCAGAAAGTGTCGGTAAATGCGCACAATCGGCATTAATTGACTGATGTTCCCGCTTTTTTTGTCCTTTAAAGTAAGGAATGAGTGTATATTCTTCTTCTTTCCCAAATTTGCTGATAAGATTAGACCCTAAAAAGATTTTTAAATGAATATAGAGATGTATTTTAGGCTTCAAGTTTTGCTGTAGACATCTTGTAATGAAATATAACTTACAAATGTTATTAGTAAAACTGTAGCAAAAATAAGAAACATAAAAATGTGTGTGTCGTTTTTAAGTTCTCTTATTTACTCTTATTTACTCTCCAAATGTTTTCCCAAATATTACTAAAACAAATGAAAAAAGATCATTAGCAGATTATACTCCCTTGTCTATAGTATTTGAATTATGATTTAATTATCTAAATTATCATATTGAATTATATATCAAGGAGCTAATTGGATTGAAATCTCCAACCGGTGATTTTCTGTGGGTTTGTTGATGAAAATCTTTCTTCCCACGGTATGGTATTGTCCCTACAACTGTATGAAATCGCCAAGTATTGGCCAGAATACTCAACCAAACCCCCTCACACCCCCACCACCCCGAAGGACGTCACCGTGCTGAGAGACTAACTCATTCTAGATGTTGTGAAAATTGAAACCCCAAATTTCTAAATCATTCTCATTCCAAGAACCAGATTTCTTTTGCATATTCGGCATTGTTTTATTTAGGGGCCATTCTTCAGCTGAATTCAAACACCTGGCAGTAGTCAAAACAATAAATCACTCAAATAATTTGCAAGTTAAAACAACTTAAACAAAATTGAATGGCACTGAAAGGCAAAAACAAGCAAGAATCAGCCATTTTCCCCCTCGCGAATCCTAAGCATACCAGACATGTTCCCATAACCATAGCCCAGCCAATTTACCACCGCCATACCAACCTACTGTATCATTGCAACAAGCGGGTTGTGTCCACCGAAGTGTAATGTTTGTTTGCTTGTGCTCCAATAGGGTGGAAAGTCACGTGTGGTTGATTACGACTCGAGGGTGACCGCGATCTTGGATTCTGGGCTGCCACGGCGGCGCGGCGGAGGAAGGGGCCGACTGGGGTGTTCAAACGAATAGAGAATGTGACCAGTATAATATCGAGTACTTCTGCGAGGCACAAGCCAGACTTGCATAAACATATACATGCACTTGTTCAAAACCAGTAATGTATGAGTGCACAAAAATATATGCACTTAAAACAGTTGTGTTATATTGATAAGTTTTTTAGATAAATTATTTGGATGATGGAGAACATATATACAGGGGAAGGCTCGGAACCCTATACACTCTAACGTTTCGTTCGCGTAGAACTTCTTCAGAGAGTGTATGTAGAACTGCAATTGGAGTTTATGTACTAAATCTAATTATCTTTTCGGACACTTGGGAAAGGTCGTTTTTCTGGCGTGTTTTAGAATTAAAATACTAGTTTCTTTAGCTAAATTGATAAACCCTCCTCGATGATTCGATGAATTATTAGTAGAAATATATGCTGATTCAACAATTCTTCTAGTGAATTTATCAAAGCCTTTATGTAGCACTTCAGCTTCTCTCCAGTTTGGTAAATGATCGAATTTTTCCGCATGAACTACTAAAGAATTAGATGTCCTATGTGCTTTTATGTCGTTTTTATGTTCATAAATTCTTTTTTCTAATCCTCTTGACGATTCGCCATAATAAGCCATTGAGCAACTATTGCACGGGATTTTGTATACGACGCTGTTTTCGGAATTGGTTCTCTTTTCAGAAGTCTTTATTAAATCACCTATCCTCTTGTTAGTTATTTTAGCTATGTTTATACCCGATTTTGTTAAATATTTGTCTATTATTGGTGACGTTTCTGAGCCAGGTACTGATATAAAATTTGTATTATTTTTATTTTTATCATTTCTCTCTTTCTTTCCGCGATTGTAAATATTTATTGCTTTTCTTTTTGTTCTTTTCAACATTCCCTCTGGATATCCAAGTTTGTCAAAGGTTTTCATAATGTAATCAAATTCGCCTTCTAGGTATTCATTACTACAGATTCGTAGTGCCCTGAGAAAAAATCCTATTACTATACCACTCTTTGTCCTATCATCATGTGCGGAGAAGTAATGTACTAAATCCTCTTTGTTTGTTTCC
>NC_134809.1:39014061-39016561 GCF_046742065.1 Oratosquilla oratoria | reverse complement strand
TCCTCCTGTCGTATGATGGCTTGCAGAAGTGCCTGTATCCAAGAATGTTCCATTGGAGGAAGCGGAGAGTCCGGGTGATCGAGCACACTGTGGGCATGTTATCCATGGTTCTCGCTGTCGTCAGAGGACTCTCCGCTGAGGATGATGGTCTCGACGGCGGAGATGAACCTTCGCTGCTGTCGTCAGTGTCCGTGTCCTTCCCTGCTTCTTCCAAGGAATGTACGTCTGGGAATCCGGTCAAAAAACGCTGCGCCACCTTCTTTGGAGAGGGAAACCTCTCTTCACAGATGATTGCGTGTGGCACGCACTGGACCTTTAGGCAATGTAGTGTGTGACTTGGCTCCTGTGACACTCTTGGTTCTTGTTTTGCCCTTTTGGACTGGCTCGGCAGGGGTCGATGCCTCTGTACAAACTGGGGTGGGCGCTGGATCATCCACGTGGTCCTGGACACTGATCGAGGGTACTGGGGGAGGCTGAGCAGGAGATATGGTCACTGCAGGTGTCTGGGGCACCTGGGTTGTGCCTAGCGCAGAAGAGGGGGCTGTGGTGTTCTTGGCGCTGGATGAGCTCTTCTTGATTGCAACCATGGTCTGCGCTATGTCTTTGAGGAAGCTCGTGTCTTCCTTGACCTGGTCTTCCGAGTTCCCCAAGTGGCGGGCCAGCGCAGCCACGGCGACAATGACAAACTGCATCAGTCCATCGTCCTGGAAAGTCAGGGGCCGTAAGGGAGCATGCGCTGGTTGCCCCTCCTTTTGGACAGGAGACTCCACCAGGGGGCTGCGGTCCTTAGTTCTTTTATGAATCCGCGGCCGCTGAGGGACCCCAGGGAACTCTGCTTCCGTTAGCGCAGGCGACGGTGTTGGTGGCTGCTGTCTGGGCTCCCTTGGCTGCCTAGGGTGTTTCCACAACGAGGGACCGGGCGTGGCAGGGATGTAGTCCTCTCTGGCCTTATACACCTCCCTCTTAGCCTTGGCTTCGTCTCTGCCGATATTGCAGGCGAGGCTCCAGGCATGATGAGTCTTGAGGCAATTTAGACATTTGGCCGTTGTCTCCTCATTGTTCTTGTGCTTCTTTATGCATATACGCGAACGAAACGTTAGGGTGTTTAGGGTTCCGAGCCTTCCCCTGTGTTTATGTTCTTCATCATCCAAATCATTTGTCTAAAATACTTATCAATATATATGTATATATATATAAATATATATATATATATATATATGTATTACAGGTGAAAAATGTAATCACACATTTGTCAATAACGTAGAAATCACTGTTGGAATAGAAAAGACTGGAAACGGGGAATCTATATATTTCGATTGCAAACTGCAATCCTTGAAGAGGATTGCAGTTTGCAATCGAAATATATAGATTCCCCGTTTCCAGTCTTTTCTACTCCAACAGTGGTTTCTACGTTATATATATATGTATATATATATATATATATATATATATATATATATATATATATATATATATAAACAGATAGAGAGAGATAATATATATATATATGTATATATATATATATATGTGTATATATATATATACATATGTCTTACTCATTTCAGTATGTTCCCTCTTACCTCTTAGGCCTCCCATGTTTTCCAGCCCCCATTTCAATATGTTTGCATTTTGTCAAAAACCTTTCTCAAATATAAGTGTACACAGTCCAACCATCCCCCTCTCTCATACAGCAGCACATCAACCACTTGAGTAGAAAATTAACAAAAAAAATTTTTTTTAACTTCATCCATTTATTTTTTACATCTTTTCACACTTTTTAACTATCGTATTGGTCAAGGACACTGGTCAATAATTTAGTGGTACTTCTCTTTTTCGCCTGTGAGTAATGGCACTACATTTGTTGATTTCCAGTCCAGTGGCACCCTCCCCTCTTTCAGTGAACATTCTATCTGTTGATGTATTCTTTTCTCTGGTTATTCTCCTCATTCTTTCAACATTCAATTTGAGATCCCATCTTTTCTTGAGACCCTTCTCACTTCCAACTCCTCGAGTAATTCAAACATTTCATATATTTCCACTGTAGTAATTATTTACATCGTCTTAATTTTCTTTCCCATTTTCTCTCCCAGACACCTCTTCCTTGTTGAACAAGAAATGATACTTCTTCAACTTTCAATTTAGATATTCTCTCTTTGTTCCAGCTGGCCATCTACAAATCTGAATAATAACTTAGATTGGTCTTTACATTTATCAAATTTCTTTTCCTCTTCTCTTATACTTGTGTATTGAAAAGGTTCCATTTTGTACTTTCCTATAAATCTTTGGTACGTACGTTTCCACCCCTATGTTGTAGATATGAAAATATATATTTTCTTCTCAACTACTATAGTTTCATTAGACTTCTTTCACTCTACTTCCTCAAAGCATTTTTTTAGTTTAGTAAGATTTGCCTTTAAGTTGTGTCTTTCTTGTCCATAAATTTTCCATCTCTAACATTTTGACACCTCAGGTTCCTTTGTTAAAGTTGAATCCAGTCTTG
>NC_134809.1:38991561-39001561 GCF_046742065.1 Oratosquilla oratoria | reverse complement strand
TTGATAAATTACCTCACAATCAACTCATGTGGAAATTGAAACACGTTGGAGGACTGAGAGGCAAACTACTAGAATCCATGAAAAAAAATAAGGAACGATATAATGAGGACAGTAGTAAAGGATAAGATGTCGAGATGGAGAGCAGTAACGAGCGGAGTTCCACAAGGTTCAGTGTTTGCACCGATAATGTTTGCAGATGACGCAAAAATCGTGAGAAGAGTGAAAAATGAGGAGGACGGTAGACTATTGCAAAAAGATCTAGACACTTTTTTGTATGGAAATAAGAATGAGAAATGAAGTTCAATATAAAAGAATGTGAAGTACTAGAAATAGGCAATAGCTGCAAAAGGCCATCCTTCAAATATTCCTTGAGAAGTGAACCCAAAATAGGACCCGCTTGGTTCGTATTCACTCGATCTTGCATATATTCTTCACTATGTATGGGGACCATACTACCGACGCATATTCTAGTCTTGGACGGATCAGGGTTTCGATAATTTTGTCATCATCTCTTCATCTATATAATGAAAGGCCACTTTAACCTTCTGCCAGTACGTCTTTTCCATGCAAAGTGAAGGATATAAGCAATATCGAGTGAATACGAAGGACGGCAACCAAACCGATCCTCATCCTGAAAGATAAACCACGTGAGGAAAGACGAAATCCACTAGGTCTGCCAACTTTGAAAGATCAAAGAGAAAGAGGTGATATAATTACAGTATTTAAGTAGATTATGGGGGATATATTGGATTGACAGAAGAGATCTCCCGATTAAAGATGGGAGGGCTTAAGAGGTCATGGGAGTAGATTCATAAATACCACATATCTAAAAATGGTAAAGAAATACAGTTTTTCATATAGATGTATTAATACGTGGAATAGCGTCGGTGACATAGGCTAAACTCAAACAATGTATGAGTTCTAATGTAAATATGATAACTGGAAATCAAGCATATCGACAAAGTGGGAAGTGTGCATGAATTCCCAACGACCGTTGCTCCTTTCCTGTATACTACAGTTAAGCAAATATAATTAGGAAGCTCGCTGGTCGAGGGGGTTAGGGCATTGTTACTTGCGGTGAAGGTCGAGGGGATGGCGGTTTGAACCCTGCCACCGGCGAGGTTGGACCAAGGACATGGTTCATTAAATTCCACGCTACAAAGTCTTTTGTAAGGGACACCATCCTAGTGGGAATTTGTGACCTTAAACCATATCATCATCATCATAATTGCACGGCCATCTCTAGTCGCGCAAGGGTTGGACTGCGAATTCGTGAGATCTCATAAGGTGAAACCGGTCAGGAATAAAGTCTCTTTCCCAATCGTGTGATTTTCATTCTTACCACTCATACGCCTGTCATGATGCCACTAGATCTGCACAATCTTGAACATGTGGATTAGCTACATTGAAATAGGTTTGTAATGAAAAAGCAGGCGAAGTTTACAAGAAATATATAAAAGGAGCAATCTGCATAGCTAATTCTTGTGAATTACAGAACCAAGACTTTCAATTTGTCCCTAGCATTTATTTCTTTATTCTTGTACAGACAACCTTTTCATCCCCACATCATTTCCTTAAAAAAATAGATAAATAAATAAATAAAACAAATAGATAAAAAAAATCACTGGTACAAAAGTAAATAATGCATTACCAAATGTAATGTTTACAAACGTTACCAATCTTCTCCTTTATGATAAAGGATAATTTAATAACCCTCTCATGTCTAAACATGCCGCATGGTCTTCCTTTCAACTCTAATTGTTAGGATTAAGACTAATTTTAATAATGTTAGGTAGAATTTGTTATGTGCATGTTCAAAATGTCCTGATGAGGTCTCTCGTGGTGTTCGGTGTTGACTGCACCAAGATCGGAAAAATGTACAAGTGAGAATCCCAAAAGTGAACTTTGAGGCTTATAGTGCACCCCCAGGCTCTCGTATGAAGTCAATAAGTCTTTCACAATATCACATTAATTCTATGATCTAAGATTCCCCAAATCTGTAAAACTACTATGTTATAGAAAGAAACAAACGAACAATTGTCTGCAACTAGCTTCCAGTGGGTACACGGAGAAGTAAGGAAACAATTAAAAACATCTCGCAGAGAAATTATGGAAGAAATCGGAAAGCGACTCAGAGGTCTCTACAACAATGGGACTTTGTGATGAAGAGATAACAAGTTAGAAGCCAAATATACTGGACCGCATATGGTAACCTAACCAAGAAAAAATAACAAGTATGTAACAGTAAACCCGAGCATAGGATAAAGAAAATTGAGAAAAGAATATTTACATAAGTATCATGGATAAGACACTCAGGAAAAGAACACAAAGAAAAGGGCAAGAACAAATCTCAAAGAAAAGACTCACAACAAAGAGAAAGGAGACACAAAGGATTAATTTCTTCGTCATTTAGATATGTGAATCCCTTGCTAGTTTTATTAGTATCTTTGACAAAAATTTTCATCAATCCCAGCTTAATATGTAAAGGGGGCAGATAAATTTTCTCAAGATCAACAAGTGGATTACTTTCGACATTTTCTCTCCTGGAACCAGTGATCGCTGTAGTCATGCTTTCATTATATATATATATATATATATATATATATATATATATATATATATACATATATATGTACATATATATCTATATATATATATATACATATATATATATATGTATATATATATATATATATATATATATATATATGTATGTATATATATCTATATATATATATATATATATATATATATATATGTATGTATGTATGTATGTATATATATATATGTATGTATGTTATATATATATATATATATATATATATATATATAGAGAGAGAGAGAGAGAGAGAGAGAGAGAGAGAGAGAGAGAGAGAGAGAGAGAGAGAGAGAGAGAGAGAGATCAAGTAGAGTTTAGTTATTGTCATTTGACTAGAAGTCAATTTTCATTCAGTTTCTGACTCCTTAATCTAGAAGCTCACAATTATGTTTCGATGAGAACCTCGAAATGGCTACCGAGCGTATGTATCCATGTGTAAATGTAATATCTAAGTAGAGTAATGCAATGTGGCGTGAATACTGCCCAGCACGTAACCTATTGGAGTGTAGGTAGTAAGGGCCTCCTTCACGGAGATCTTGCTGAATTGCATTGCAGCTCGAGTCTGCTTTGTCAGAGGCGAAGAGAAGACATTGTATGTGGGACCCCCTACCTGTAATGTATTTGCTCTAAATACATTTCATAGCCGAAGTCTGCGACTTTTCCATCAAGATCCTAACACATATATCCTAACGGGAACAATACATATTATGTATTACATGATATTTATTCCGTAATACGCAATACGTGAAATAATATGTATCACGTAATATGTAAGACATAATAGATAATACATAATTCCTAGTACGTAATATGTAATATATAACATGTTATACATGATTTCTGATACGTAAGAAGTGATACGTAAACCTTAATACGTAAGACATGACGAAATACATAATACGTTAGAAGTAAGACGTAATACATAAAGAGGGTAAAAGGTAATACTTAATACACAACACTTAACAAGTAACACATGATATGTAACATGCAACGTGTATACAATAACACATATAACGTATTACGTGATACTTAACTTGCTATACGTTATATGCAATGTATGATAATTAACTCGTAATATTTAGCACGAGGCACTTAATGTGTTAAGCGTGTGAAGTAACACGATATGTTACAAGTATCACATATGTAATATGTAATATGTAATATGAAACACTTAGCAAGTAATGTATAATACCTAATTCGTAGTACGTACTACATAATATGTAACATATGTCATGTAACATATAATACGTAACATGTAACATAAAACACGTAATACATAACACAACACTGACCACAACTCACAACACATAACACAGTACATAATAATACGTAATACATGATTCAAGATTCATGACTCATGACGTATAACACATGACTCAACAATGAAACATGACAACTGACACCTGACGCAATACATGCGACACACAATATACGGTATACGACACATGACACGCGACGCGTGAGACGACAAACTACTCTCGACACGACACGACACACAACTGGTAGTCAACATTCGATACACGATACATGCTGCACGATACGCGATACCCAATACCCAATATCTGATACACTATGTACCATGTACCGTTGCATGATACATGATAAATGGTGCATGATGCATAATTCATGATACATAATAGATGATACATGATATGTGACACATAATACATGATACATTATACTTGTATCTGCATACTTTATTATGCGTATTGTGTATTGTGCAATGTGTAATGCCTAATGAGTAGTGCGTGATATACGTAGTACATAATAGTGTGTACTTTGTGTACAGTGTCTATAATGTATATGGTATACACAGTGTGCACAGTATAGAATGTACATTGTACAATGGAGAATGTGCACTGTGCAATGTACAATGTACATTATATTTCCTTTTGTACCACCTAGTTTCAAACATCCCCATACACTCATATAATATATTCTAAAACCCTGACATCTTGACCTATCGTCTCCAGCTCTATTACTTCAATCTCGAGTGCACGTTGCACGTTGGGACTTTAGACCCTATCAGTCCAGAGAGGCCCTCTTTGTACTTAGTTCTGACTTGTGCAAGATAATCTTATTCGTTTGAGAGCCATAGTCTGGACGAAATGGTGTCTTAATTGGCCAGGTATAGCTCAGCCATGTAGCCTTCAACTGAGAGAAATCACCCGCTGGTGCCCTTAGCGATATTTGTATTAAGGAATTACAAGGAGAAGTAACGTGACCCAGGACACGTTGACCCCCTTCTAGAAAGAGCTGCTTTTCCAAAACACCTGCCTACGTAAGCTCCGTTAGAGGGAATTGTTTTTATCAAATTAGATCAAACAGAATCGCTAAGGGGGAGGTGGGGGCTGTCAGGCCAGCTGGAACGGGCCACATGCTGGAGATAGCGGTAAACGTAGATATTAGTAGTGTGTGGCAGGAGGCAATGCGAAGTATACAGCGATGACGGGTGTGATGCATTGTGTTGTTGCTAAAACCACGACAGACGTTGAGTTGTTAGAGTAACGTTCCAGTAGCAGGCCATATGGTCGGCTTGTGGTTTAAGTCACCTCACATCTCTGGAGGAGGGGAAAAACATACCAGAGCATAGCAGGATCTATGTGAACCTGTCAAAGATTATTATGTAAAGGAAGAGTGCAGACGACCTTAGGCCTGGGGACTGTCAATGGATGGTACTGTCAACGATGACAGTCGGAATAAAAAAAATAAGCACTTCAGGTTACGGAGGGACTTAGAAGCAAAATAGGACTCAGCAGTCCAAAACCTTGTCATTGTATTATTGATTTAATGTTAATGCAGTAAAAACAATGGTAGGCGTCCCTGGAAACAGTGAGCAATGATGCATTTAAAATAAGTAAACGACGAGACTTACACAAGACTTGATGTGAAAAGGTGCAAGATTGCAGCCATACATAGCAAATTATAATTCTAGTTATAAAATGCTTGTTGAGTTCATGTTTTCATCATCATCAGTCACTTTGATTTTGCTTAACGCAAATCTTTAATATGATCATGCACAGCCTCTATTTATATGTTGATTTTTTTCTTTAATCATACCCCTTTACATTTTATGTTTAAACATAAACATAAAATGTGAAGAAGTATAATTAGATAAAAAAAAAAATCGACATATAAATAGAGGCTGTACATGATCATATTAAAGATTTGCGTTATGTTTATGTTTATGTTTATGTTTAAGTTTATGTTTATGTTTATGTTTATGTTTATGTTTATGTTTATGTTTATGTTTATGTTTATGTTTATGTTTATGTTTATGTTTATGTTTATGTTTGTTTATGCTTATGTTTATGATTATGTTTATGTTTATGTTTATGTTTATGTTTATGTTTATGTTTATGTTTATGTTTATGTTTATGTTTATGTTTATGTTTATGTTTATGTTTATGTTTATGTTTATGTTTATGCTTATGTTTATGTTTATGTTTACGTTTATGTTTACGTTTTTGTTTATATTTATGTTTATGTTTATTTCTATGTTTATTTTTATGTTTATGTTTATGTTTATGTTTATGTTTATGTTTATGTTTATGTTTATGTTTATGTTTGTTCATGTTTGTTTATGTTTATGTTTGTTTATGTTTATGTTTATGTTTATGTTTATGTTTGTGGTTATGTTTATGTTTTTGTTTTTGTTTTTGTTTATGTTTATGTTTATGTTTATTTTTCTGTTTATGTTTATGTTTTTGCTTATTTTAATGTTTATGTTTATGTTTATGTTTATGCTTATGCTTATAATTATGGTTATGATTATGTTTATGTTTATCTATATGTTTATATATATGTTTGTTTATGTTTAATTTTATGTTTATGTTTGTTTATGCTTATGTTTATATTTATGTTTATTTTTATGTTTATGTTTATGTTTATGTTTATGTTTATGTTTATGTTTATGTTTACGCTTATGTTTATGTTTATGTAGTAGTAGTAGTAGTAGTAGTAGTAGTAGTAGTAGTAGTAGTAGTAGTAGTAGTAGTAGTAGTAGTAGTAGTAGTAGTAGTAGAATTAGTAGTAGTAGTACTAGTAGTACTATTAGTGGTAGTAGTAGTAGTAGTAGTAGTAGTAGTAGTAGTAGTAGTAGTAGTAGTAGTAGTAGTAGTAGTAGTAGTAGTAGTAGTAGTAGTAGTAGTAGTAATAATAGTGGTAGAATTAGTAGTGGTAGTATTAGTAGTATCATTGGTGGTAGTAGTAGTAGTAGTAGTATAGTAGTAGTAGTAGTAGTAGTAGTAGTAGTAGTAGTAGTAGAATTAGTAGTAGTAGTACTAGTAGTACTATTAGTGGTAGTAGTAGTAGTAGTAGTAGTAGTAGTAGTAGTAGTAGTAGTAGTAGTAGTAGTAGTAGTACTAGTAGTGGTAGAATTAGTAGTAGTAGTACTAGTAGTATCATTGGTGGTAGTAGTAGTAGTAGTAGTAGTAGTAGTAGTAGTAGTAGTAGTAGTAGTAGTAGTAGTAGTAGTGGTAGTAGTAGTAGTAGCAGCAGCAGCAGTAGTAGTAGTAGTAGTAGTAGTAGTAGTAGTAGTAGTAGTAGTAGTAGTAGTAGTAGTAGTAGTAGTAGTAGTAGTAGTAGAAGCAGTAGTAGTATTACTGGTGAAATCCCAGTTTTACCTCAAACCAATAACTTTCTCTACTTCCAATTTCAACACAGGCTCTACTACTCTCGTAAAAACTCTTGACTGCGCTCAACAGCTTTCCTCTTATCCCATATATCTGCAATATCTCCCACAGTGCTTGCTGTCTACCCTATCATAAGCCTTTTCCAAATCTATAAAGGGCAAAAAAAAACATCCTTACCTCTTCCTAAAGCTTTCTCACATATCTGCCTTACCACAAAAATCTGATCCATGCAACCTCTGCCTGTCCGAAACCCACTCTGTTCCTCACCAATTACTCCCGCTGTTTCTCTCCTAATCCTCTCAATCAAAACCCTCCCATAAGCCTTCCCAACTGCACTAAACAAAATGATCCCTCTGAAACTACTACACGCACACTTAACCTATTTTCCTTTAAAAAGTGGAACTATACAGGCACTCCTCCAGTCCTTCGGCACGCTACCCTCTTTTATGTAAACAGTAAATAATCTCACTAGCCAGTCCAACATCCCTGTACCTCCCTTTTTAGACACTCCGCATGACATCCACCTGACCCAGATGCTTTACTTTCTCTCTTCATTTTCATAACTGCTTTCACCTCATTTTTTTTCCTCCTCCATTTTCCTCGTTCATCACTGTCACTTTCTTAGTGTTTCCCACTGCAACTACCTTTCCTTTCCTATCCTCCTTCACATTTAGCAACTTCCTAAAATACTCTGCCCATCTTCCTCTTACAGCCGTCTCTTTCATTAGCATATCTCCGTCTACATATTTTACCTTTTCTTATCTACTTGATTCGCCTCACCATCCTCTCTTAACTTCCTCCTAAATCATTTTTTTATTGCCTTAAATTTTTTCTGTCATACTCTTATCCCATTTCACATCTGCTCTCCTTTTTGCCTCTTTTATCTTGTGTTTTACCTCTCTTCTCTTTTTTTTATTCTCATATGATTCTCTAGTCCTATTTTGTAAGTAATCTGTGGGTGCTTGTTTCTTCTCTTCTACAACCTTCTTTCCTTCATCATCGCACCCTTCATCATCGCTACCCTTCCTTCCATTCCCTCCCATCCTCCTTGTTCCACACACCATCTTTGCACATCTTGTGACTCCCTCCTTGAAACATCCCCATTCGTCCTCCACTCCTAGTTCTACTCTATCATTCACTCACTCCATTCTTCTCTTAGTTTCTTCTTTACTCCTTTTTTTTTCTTTTACACTTAAACAGTTTACTCTAAGCACCTACTTTCTGTCCTCCTTTCTCCATATATCCTCCAGTCTCAAGTTACCTTCCACAAAAATAAATGAATAAATGAATATATAGATAAACAGTTAAATAAATAAATAAATCTGATATTCCCCCACTCTCTCCCCTAAGAACATATACATCCAAAAATCTTCCTACTCTTTTCCTGGTCACTATAATGTAGTTCATTAAAGCCCTATCTACTACCCTTCCATCCACCACCCTCTCCCATATGTACTTATGCTTGACTTTCTTCCTAAACACCATATTTGCTATCATCAACTCTCTAGACATATCTCCATTATCAACTCTTCACAACAATTCCTTTCCTTGAACCCTACACTTTCCAACCAATCCATCTATTGGTTCGTCTCCTACCCTAGCACTGAGATCTCCCAATACCACTCAGCATTGACATTTCTCCCTAAACCCTCTATGCACTCGTTTAGATAAATTAAAAAGCCCCCTTTTCCTCTACACTCCTCTCACTACCAGGGCTATATACACTTACAAAGACCCACATCTCCCTTCCCAGTTTCACCTTCATCCACATTAACCTTGAAGAAACATCCGTCCACTCCACCACACTTCACTTACTAGTATAGTCACCCCTTCTCTCCCTCGTCTTCTCCTTACTCCTAACACCCTCCAATCTACACTCCTAAACTCAAACTCGCCCTTCCCTTTCAACTTAGTCCCACTCAATGCCAACACATCCATCTTTCCTCTCATAAAGATACTGCCAATCTCTTCCATTTTATTCTCATCTGTATCCCATCAACGGACATTAAAAGACCCAAACCTTAGAGATCTGGTTAGAAAAATCCTACCAAGACCCCGTTATTTTTTTTTTTATCATTATTGTTATTCATTTATTTATTATTTCTTTTTTCTATCTTTTTTTTTTCTTTTTTTTTCTTTTTTTTTAAAGGAATTTCTTCTTTGGAGGTGCAGTGCAGAGAGTAGGATGCCTAGTCTTATCCCCGTCACGTTTTTGTCGCCTTTTACGACTCAAGTGGAAACAATCGGTGGCAGTATTCTTTCTTTCCTACCACATGGATCAGCCATATATATATATATATATATATATATATATATATATATATATATATATATATATATATATATATTCCCATTCCTAAGAGAAAAATAACTGAAGCAGCTTACATCGCTTCCCATCCAAACAACAACCACCGCGATGGGTTTATCAAATTAACAAAGACGGCCAGCCGCTTGATACTTCGCGAGGCAGAGCGTAGAAGGACGAGAGGTCAGGTCGATCATGGTGGAACGCGGATAGATGCGGCGGGTATTTAGGGGGTGAATTGTTTGAATGTGCATGTACTCTGAAGAAGTCTTGGTAAGGACGAAACGTCAGAATAAATCCCTAAACGGTTCCCTGTGTTTACCTCACCACCCATCCACTCTTCTATCTTACATATTTCAACATATATATGTATATATACATATGTGTGTGTGTGTGTGTGTGTGTGTGTGTGTGTGTGTGTGTGTGTGTGTGTGTGTGTGTGTGTGTGTGTGTGTGTGTGTG